>NC_087283.1:22218644-22411667 GCF_015220805.1 Pogoniulus pusillus
ACCTGGGCCAGGCTCTCAGCACCCTCAGTGCCCAACATTTCTTCCTCCTCTCCACTCTGAATGGTCAGGGGAGTTGGGAGGGCTTACCAGAGCCTGATTTGCCAACACTTAGGGGCATGGAGGTTGGAGGTACCTTGGGAGAGCAAGGAAGGACTCATGCCTTGGCAGGGACCCTCAAACATCCATGCTGTGCTTGGAGCTTTCCTGCCTCCTCTCTCCATCTGCCTTTCCCTCTCTTGCCCCAAGCAGCAGTGGCAGGAAGGTCTCCCTTTGCACACAGCCAAGTTTGGTAGGGACAGAGGTACTCAGAGGCTGTCCTCCCACCCACTGCTGCTGGGCACAGAGGGAGAGGGCCAGGGGGAAAGTGCAGGAGCATGCCATGGTTTTCACCTTGCCTCCACCAGAGCCTGGGCTGCTTCCAGAATGCCACAGAATCGTTTTGGTTGGAAGAGACCTTTGTTGAGATCTGCAAGTCCAAGCCTGAACCCAGCACTGCCAGGGCACCACCCTCAGCACCACATCTCCATGGCTCTGAAACCCCTCCAGGGATGGGGACTGCAGCACTGCCCTGGGCAGCTTGGGCCAGGCCCTGACAGCCCTCAAGGGGAAGAAATTGTTCCTCATCTGCACCTCCCTTGGTGCAACCTGAGGCTGATTCCTCTTGTCCTATCACTTGTCCTTAGGAGTAGAGCCCAACCCCACCTGGCTCCAACCTTCTTCCAGGGAGTTGTAGAGATCCAAAAGGTCTCCCCTCAGCATCCTCTTCTCCAAACACCCCCAGCTCCCTCAGCTGCTCCTGCCCAGCCCTGTTCTCCAGACCCTTCCCCAGCTTTGCTGCCCTTCTCTGGACCTGCTCCTTCGAGGAGGGGCAGGAAAGGCAAAGCCAGGTGCTTCAGAGCTGGGCTGGACACTCATCACAGAGAGAGTGACACAAATTCCTCCCCCTCTCCCAGGGTTTCAGAAGTCAAGCAAGGAACAAGAGAACCCAAAGACTGAAGAGGAGCAGTTTGCTGTGGCCATTTAACTGCCCCAACAAAAGCTGCAGCTGGGAGGAACTGCTCAACCCTTCCACATCATCCTTAGAGGCAATGGAGAGACAGCCCAGAGCCACAGCAGCTGCAGAGTGCAAATGCCCAAGGGAGGGATGCAGTGACCAAGGGAGGGATGTAATGCCCAAGGGAGGGATGCAGTGACCAAGGGAGGGATGCAATGCCCAAGGGAAGGATGCAATGCCCAAGGGAGGGATGCAATGCCCAAGGGAAGGATGCAATGCCCAAGGGAAGGATGCAATGCCCAAGGGAAGGATGCAATGCCCAAGGGAGGGATACAATGCCCAAGGGAAGAATGCAATGCCCAAGGGAGGGATGCAATGCCCAAGGGAAGGATGCAATGCCCAAGGGAGGGATGCAATGCCCAAGGGAAGAATGCAATGCCCAAGGGAAGGATGCAATGCCCAAGGGAGGGATGCAGTGACCAAGGGAGGGATGCAATGCCCAAGGGAGGGATGCAGTGACCAAGGGAGGGATGCAGTGACCAAGGGAGGGATGCAATGACCAAGGGAGGGATGCAATGACCAAGGGAGGGATGCAATGACCAAGGGAGGGATGCAATGACCAAGGGAGGGATGTAATGACCAAGGGAAGGATGCAATGACCAAGGGAGGGATGCAATGACCAAAGGAAGGATGTAAACCAGACCAGCACTGACTGCTTTTGTCCCAAAGCATCCCTTCAAATCCTGGCCCAGTCCCATTCCTTGGACACCCCCTGGAAAAACAGGACTGGAATGTAGAAGAGAAGCTTTGCTCTAGGGGAGTGTCTCCAGCAGGTCAGCATGTTTGCTGAGGACACCAAACTGGGAGGCTGGGCTGATACAGCTGAAGGCTGTGAGAAGACTGAGAGGGGATTGGATCAATGTCTGCAACTCTCTGAGGGCTGGGGGCAGGAGGGGGAGGGGACACACAGGCTCTGCTCACTGCTCCCTGGGCTAGGCCAAGCAGCAGTGGATGGAAGCTGCAGCACAGGAGGTTCAGCTCAGCACAAGGGCAACTTCTTGGCTGGAAGGGTCCCAGAGCCTGGCACAGGCTGCCCAGAGAGGCTGTGGAGCCTCCTTCCCTGGAGCCTTCCCAGCCCTGTCTGGATGTGTTCCTGTGTGCCCTGAGCTGGATTGTGTGGCCCTGCTCTGGCAGGGGGGGTTGGGCTGGGTGACCTTTGCAGCCCCTGACATCCTGTGAGCCTGTGATGTGGCCACAGCACCTTCCTAGCTGTGTGAGCAAACCCTGGCTGGGGAAACATTGCACTGGTGGCTCACTGCCCTGGGGGCATCCTGACCCTCCACAAAACAAACCTTGGTCCCACTTTGGCACAGAAAGTGCAGCCCAGGCAGAGGGAGAAGTAGGAGTAAGGGCAGGAGAGAGGCGAGATGAGCAGTGGGACAGCAGAGAGCACTGGCAGAGAAGGGGACCACGGGGATGGATGTCAGCCTGCCTGATGGACATGGTTATGAGTTCCCTTTATGCAAGGCAGGCTCCTTCCCTCCAGGGCTGCCAGCTGAAGGAGTTAAAGCTGTGGAGGAGCTCCACCAGCACAGGGGTGCTGGGAGGAGGAGCTGAAGCTGTGGAGGAGCTCCACCAGCACAGGGGTGCTGCGAGGAGGATTTGAAGCTGTGGAGGAGCTCCACCAGCACAGGGGTGTTGGGAGGAGGAGCTGAAGCTGTGGAGGAGCTCCACCAGCACAGGGGTGTTGGGAGGAGGAGCTGAAGCTGTGGAGGAGCTCCACCAGCACAGGGGTGCTGGAGGAGGAGCAGAAGCTGTGGAGGAGCTCCACCAGCACAGGGGCACTGGGAGGAGGAGCAGAAGCTGTGAAGGAGCTCCATGAGCACAGGGGTGCTGGAGGAGGAGCTGAAGCTGTGGAGGAGCTCCACCAGCACAGGGGTGTTGGGAGGAGGATTTGAAGCTGTGGAGGAGCTCCATGAGCACAGGGGTGTTGGAGGAGGAGCAGAAGCTGTGGAGGAGCTCCACCAGCACAGGGGTGCTGGAGGAGGATTTGAAGCTGTGGAGGAGCTCCACCAGCACAGGGGTGCTAGAGGAGGAGCTGAAGCTGTGGAGGAGCTCCACCAGCACAGGGATGCTGGAGGAGGAGCTGAAGCTGTGGAGGAGCTCCACCAGCACAGGGATGCTGGAGGAGGAGCAGAAGCTGTGGAGGAGCTCCACCAGCACAGGGGTGTTGGAGGAGGAGCTGAAGCTGTGGAGGAGCTCCACCAGCACAGGGGTGCTGGAGGAGGATTTGAAGCTGTGGAGGAGCTCCACCAGCACAGGGGTGCTAGAGGAGGAGCTGAAGCTGTGGAGGAGCTCCACCAGCACAGGGATGCTGGAGGAGGAGCTGAAGCTGTGGAGGAGCTCCACCAGCACAGGGATGCTGGAGGAGGAGCAGAAGCTGTGGAGGAGCTCCACCAGCACAGGGGTGTTGGAGGAGGAGCTGAAGCTGTGGAGGAGCTCCACCAGCACAGGGATGCTGGGAGGAGGAGCTGAAGCTGTGGAGGAGCTCCACCAGCACAGGGGTGCTGGAGGAGGAGCTGAAGCTGTGGAGGAGCTCCACCAGCACAGGGGTGCTGGGAGGAGGATTTGAAGCTGTGGAGGAGCTCCACCAGCACAGGGGTGTTGGAGGAGGAGCTGAAGCTGTGGAGGAGCTCCACCAGCACAGGGGTGCTGGGAGGAGGAGCTGAAGCTGTGGAGGAGCTTCACCAGCACAGGGGTGTTGGGAGGAGGAGCTGAAGCTGTGGAGGAGCTCCATGAGCACAGGGGTGCTGGGAGGAGGAGCAGAAGCTGTGGAGGAGCTCCACCAGCACAGGGGTGCTGGAGGAGGAGCTGAAGCTGTGGAGGAGCTCCACCAGCACAGGGGTGCTGGGAGGAGGATTTGAAGCTGTGGAGGAGCTCCACCAGCACAGGGGTGTTGGAGGAGGAGCTGAAGCTGTGGAGGAGCTCCACCAGCACAGGGGTGCTGGGAGGAGGAGCTGAAGCTGTGGAGGAGCTTCACCAGCACAGGGGTGCTGAAGGAGGATTTGAAGCTGTGGAGGAGCTCCACCAGCACAGGGGTGCTGAAGGAGGATTTGAAGCTGTGGAGGAGCTCCACCAGCACAGGGGTGCCAGCATCCTGCCTTCAGGAACCTCAGCCATGGTAGTGATGTCTACCCTGGAGGAACAGAAAGGGCTTGACCTGGGTTCCAGGTCTCCTTGTAGTGATGCTCTGGCTCCAGCAAGGGGTCAGGGCTGAGAGAAGAAGCCTGCCTGCTGCCCTAGGACAGCTTCAGGCTCCTTCAGCCCAGATGACAACGCTCCTCCTGCATCTTCCCAAGGCACCCAGGCGGCTCCTCCCTGCTTCCCTTGGCTCCTAGGGGAAACCTGCATCCCCCTTGGCATCCTCAGTCCGGCCTGCAGGAGGAGTCAGGCTGTGAGATCCACGAAGATGGCATTGGCAGTGGTCTGTCCAAAGATGAAGGCTCCCAGGGTGACCATGAAGACGCCGTAGCTGACGTAGCCCCACCAGCTGCAGAGGCAGGGCAGGCTGTGCTGAGGGCAGCCTCCCCCTGCCGGCCCCAGGGGAAGCAGGCAGGGGGGGAGCAAGGTTTGCTTACCTGACTGCCCTGGTTTCTTGGATCTCAGAGAGCTTGGCTTGGATCAGGCAGAGCCCTGAAAGGCAGGAGAGGCAAATCACACCCAGCTGCAGCCTGTCCCGTGGAGACTTCTGTCCTCCTGCTTTCTGCTCCCTCCCCCCTTCATAGAATCACAGAATCGTGAAGGTTGGAAAAGACCTTTAAGATCACCAAGTCCAACCACAGCAGCCCCTACACTGAAGCATCAGCACCTGCCAGCCTCAGGCAATAGTGGATGAGGCACTTAGTGCCATGGTCTGCTTGACTGGCTAGGGCTGGGTGCTAGGTTGGACTGGCTGAGCTTGGAGGTCTCTTCCAGCCTGGGTGATTCTATGGTTCTATGTGCCCCAGGCTCCCTGTTGGATACCCATAGGGTACACCAGGCTGAAATAGTTCCCGTGGAGGTCCAGAGGTGCTGTGGGCTGGGCAGAAGTGCCCCTGTGTGCCACACCACTGTGGCACAGGAGAGCAGGATGGACTCCGAGCCCTGCCCACCAGAGCATCCCTGCGCTCCCCAGGCTGCCAGGGGCAAGCTCCTAGGCCCCTGCCACACTCACCTGTGCCCTCCTGCTCACCACCAGTGCCTGTGTAGCACTGCCCAAGCTGCCAGGGGCAAGCTCCTAGGCCCCTGCCACACTCACCCTGTGCCCTCCTGCTCACCACCAGTGCCTGTGTAGCACTGCCCAGGCTGCCAGGAGCAAGCTCCTAGGCCCCTGCCACACTCACCCTGTGCCCTCCTGCTCATCACCCAGGCTGCCAGGGGCAAGCTCCTAGGCCCCTGCCACACTCACCCTGTGCCCTCCTGCTCATCACCCAGGCTGCCAGGAGCAAGCTCCTAGGCCCCTGCCACACTCACCCTGTGCCCTCCTGCTCACCACCAGTGCCTGTGTAGCACTGCCCAGGCTGCCAGGGGCAAGCTCCTAGGCCCCTGCCACACTCACCCTGTGCCCTCCTGCTCACCACCAGTGCCTGTGTAGCACTGCCCAGGCTGCCAGGAGCAAGCTCCTAGGCCCCTGCCACACTCACCCTGTGCCCTCCTGCTCACCACCAGTGCCTGTGTAGCACTGCCCAGGCTGCCAGGAGCAAGCTCCTAGGTCCCTGCCACACTCACCTGTGCCCTCCTGCTCATCACCAGTGCCTGTGCAGCACTGCCCAGGCTGCCAGGGGCAAGCTCCTAGGCCCCTGCCACACTCACCCTGTGCCCTCCTGCTCATCACCCAGGCTGCCAGGGGCAAGCTCCTAGGCCACTGCCACACTCACCCTGTGCCCTCCTGCTCACCACCAGTGCCTGTGCAGCACTGCCCCTCTGTGAACGAATCCAGGAGGGACCACCAGTGCCATGTGCAGGCAGACCTCACAGAGCAGAGGATGGGGCAGCCAGAAGGGCCAGAGGTGTTTGGCTGGCACACTTCCACCAGCCCAGGCACCAGGGGCTGCAGTGCAGCCTCGGCCTCTTCTGCCCAAAGCATGGGGTGGCTGCACTGCTGACACCACACAGGACAGCTCTCACACAGGGACAGAGCACTGCACGCAGGGACAGGTCCTCGTCCATGGCTGGAGCTCTGCTGTGCAGCAGGGAAGGGCTGCTGCCAGCAGGGCAGGATCACAGCATCCCAGGATCCCAGTCTCACAGTATCATCAGGGTTGGAAGAGACCTCACAGCTCATCAAGTCCAACCCTTTAGCACAGAGCTCAAGGCCAGACCATGGCACCAAGTGCCACGTCCAGTCCTGCCTTGAACAGCTCCAGGGACGGCGACTCCACCACCTCCCCGGGCAGCCCATTCCAGTGCCCAATGACTCTCTCAGGGAAGAACTTTCTCCTCACCTCCAGCCTAAATCTCCCCTGGCACAGCCTGAGGCTGTGTCCTCTCGTTCTGGTGCTGGCCACCTGAGAGAAGAGAGCAACCTCCTCCTGGCCACAACCTCCCCTCAGGTAGCTGTAGACAGCAATGAGGTCTGCCCTGAGCCTCCTCTTCTCCAGGCTAACCAATCCCAGCTCCCTCAGCCTCTCCTCGTAGGGCTGTGCTCAAGGCCTCTCCCCAGCCTCGTTGCCCTTCTCTGGACACGCTCAAGCATCTCAATGTCCCTCCTAAACTTGGGGGCCCAGAACTGAACACAGCACTCAAGGTGAGGTCTAACCAGTGCAGAGTACAGGGGCAGAATGACCTCCCTGCTCCTGCTGGCCACACCATTCCTGATGCAGGCCAGGATGCCACTGGCTCTCTTGGCCACCTGGGCACACTGCTGGCTCATGTTCAGGGTGAAGACTGACTGTGAAACCCAGAGCCCTCCAGCAGAGCACCTACCCGGGAAGACGAAGATGAAGCAGGCAGCCAAGCCCCCGATGACGGAGATGACCTTGCCGATGTCGGGGATGAAGAGGGCCAGCAGGAGGGTGAGGAGGAACCAGGTGGCAGTCTGCAGCAGGCGGCGCCGCCGCTCCCGCCGCACGTCCTCCTCCACCGTCACGCCGGTGTAGCGCAGCCACAGCCCCTCCAGCACGGCCCTGCGGGCACAGAGCCGGGCAGGAGCGCGTCCTGCCGCCCGCCCCCGCCGCCCCCCGCCGCTCACCGCCCGCCGCTCACCGCCCGCAGAAGTGCAGGATCGGGTAGGAGGTCAGCACGCAGAGGATGATGAAGGCTCGGGCCAGGGCGATGGGGATGTCGTCGGAGGGGTAGGACAGCAACACGTCCTGCTCCACGCTGGCTCCGAAGGTCAGGAAGCCACAGACACCTGCTGGGAAGGGAGCAGCTGCAGGGGGAGGGGGACTCACCTCCAGAGCATCCCTGCGCTCCGGGGAGCAGACCCAGAGGGATGCGGCACAGGGAGGGAGGATGGACTCGGAGCCCTGCCCACCAGAGCATCCCTGCGCTCCCCAGGCTGCCAGGGGCAAGCTCCCAGGCCCCTGCCACACTCACCCTGTGCCCTCCTGCTCACCACCAGTGCCTGTGCAGCACTGCCCAGGCTGCCAGGAGCAAGCTCCCAGGCCCCTGCCACACTCACCTGTGCCCTCCTGCTCACCACCAGTGCCTGTGTAGCACTGCCCAGGCTGCCAGGGGCAAGCTCCCAGGCCCCTGCCACACTCACCTGTGCCCTCCTACCCACCAGTGCCTGTGTAGCACTGCCCAGGCTGCCAGGGGCAAGCTCCCAGGCCCCTGCCACACTCACCCTGTGCCCTCCTGCTCACCACCAGTGCCTGTGTAGCACTGCCCAGGCTGCCAGGGGCAAGCTCCCAGGCCCCTGCCACACTCACCTGTGCCCTCCTACCCACCAGTGCCTGTGTAGCACTCCTGAAGCTGCCAGGGGCAAGCTCCTAGGCCCCTGCCACACTCACCTGTGCCCTCCTGCTCACCACCACTGCCTGTGTAGCACTGCCCAGGCTGCCAGGAGCAAGCTCCTAGGTCCCTGCCACACTCACCTGTGCCCTCCTGCTCATCACCAGTGCCTGTGTAGCACTGCCCAGGCTGCCAGGGGCAAGCCCCTAGGCCCCTGCCACACTGCCCCTCTGCCCTCCTGCTCACCAGTGCCTGTGTAGACGAAGAGGGCAATCACCATGGCTGCTGTCACCACTGCCCCCCAGGTCTTCACCTCTGGCTGCTTCATGCTGTTGAAGACTGGCACACTGCTGACGTGGCACTGCCAGGGACACACAGACAGAGCAGGGACACACAGAATCACAGAATGGTCCTGGCTGGAAGGGACCTCCAAAGCTCACCCAGCCCAACCCCACCACAGTCACCAGGGACATCCTCCACTGAGCAGGCTGCTCTCAGCCCTGTCCAGACATGAGACCTCAACCCCCTCCCTGGGCAGCCTGCTGCAGTGTTCCAGCAGCCTCCTGGGGCAGAGCTTGCTCCTCACATCCAATCTCCATCTGCTCTGCTCTCCTCCCAAACCACTGCCCCTGCTCCTGCCCCTGCAGGCCTTTGGGAGCAGTCTCCCTGCAGCCTCCTTGTAGCCCCTCCAGATACCAGAAGGTCACTATTAGGTCTCCCCAGAGCCTCCTCTTCTGCAGGCTGAACAACCTCAGCTCCTTCAGCCTGTTCCAGGCTGAGGTGGACTCGTGGGGGCTTCCCTCTTGTGATCCCCCCCAGGTTTGTTGTGATGCACCCCCAGGTGTGTTGCTGGAGAGGAAGGTGAGGACAGGCTGCCTTGGACTGTTGGAGCTGCTGTGAGCACAGGCTGAGGGAGCTGGGGTTGTTCAGCCTGGAGAAGAGAAGACTCCAGGGGGACCTCAGAGCTGCCTTCCAAGAGCTGAAGGGATCCTGCAGGAGGACTGCAGAGAGACTTTTGCTGAGGGTGTCTGGAGCCAGGCCAAGGGGGAATGGTTTGAAGCTGAGGCAGAGCAGGGTTAGAGTGGAGCTGAGGGAGAAGTTCTTCAGTGTGAGGGTGCTGAGACTCTGGCACAGACTGCCCAGGGAGGCCATAGATGCCCCCTCCCTGGAGATCACAGAGTCAGGCAGGGCTGGAAGGGAGCACAAGGAGCAGGCAGTGCCAACCCCTGCCATGCCCAGGGACACCCTGCCCTAGAGCAGGCTGCACACAGCCTCAGCCAGCCTGGCCTCAAACACCTCCAGCCATGGGGCCTCAACCCCCTCCCTGGGCAACCCATTCCAGCCTCTCCCCACTCTCCTGCTCAGCAACTTCCTCCTCCCCTCCAGCCTCACTCTCCCCACCTCCAGCTTTGCTCCAGCCCCCCCACTCCTGCCACTCCCTCACAGCCTCCAAAGTCCCTCCCCAGCTTTTTTGCAGCCCCCTGCAGATGCTGCAAGGCCACCAGAAGGTGCCCTGGGAGCCTCCTCTGCTGCAGCCTGCACAGCCCCAACTCTTTCAGGCTGTGCTCACAGCAGAGCTGCTGCAGCCTCTCAGCATCCTCCTGGCCCTGCTCTGGACACTCTGCAGCCTCTCCACAGCCCTCTTGTGCCAGGGGCTCCAGCACTGGATGCAGGACTCCAGGTGGGCTCTCAGCAGAGCAGAGCAGAGGGGCAGAATCCCCTCCCTGGCCCTGCTGCCCACACTGCTGCTGCTGCAGCCCAGGCTCTGCTTGGCTCTCTGGGCTGCAAGTGCACACTGCTGGCTCCTGCTGAGCTTCTCCTCCAGCAGCACCCCCAAGTGCCTCTGCTCAGGGCTGCTGAGATGCTCAAGGCCAGGCTGGATGAGGCCTTGAGCAGTTCAGACTAGTTGAGAGGTGTCCCTGCCCATGACAGAGAGGATGGAGGAGATGATCTCTGTGGTCCCTTCCATCCTAAGCCATTCTGTGAGTGTTTCCCAGCTGGTGTAGGAGTGATTAAAGCTTGGACTTGATGATCTCCAAGGTCTTTTCCAACCTGCTTAATCCTGTGATTCCTCTCCAGCCAGGCATGGTGAGATGTTAAACTGGCTCCATCAACCTGATGAAGCCATGTGCTGAGAGGGTTTTGGTTGAACATCCAGGGAAGCATCCCTAGGCCATGGTGGTTCCCTGGCTCACCTCCTTACCTGGAAGCCAAAGCAGATGGTGGGCATGGCATTGAAGATGGCTGTCCAGCTGGAGGGACTGGCAGGAGAGAAACAGCCATCAGTCAGAGCAGGGCCCCCTGCAGCCACCTGGACACTGCCAAACACTCTGCTCTGCCCTGAAACTCCTCTGAGTCCAGAAACATCCTCATGCCATGCTGGGCCAAGGAAACAACCAGCACCATCCTCAGCCCCAGCCCTGCTTGCTGGCTGAACAGAAGCACTGCACAGAGACAACTTTGGGCCTGCTTCTGCAGAGTCAGAGGTCAATCAGCTCTCCTGAAAACCCACAGTGGTGCTGTGGGGACCTCCAGGAGGTCTTCTTGCCCTCCTTCATCACCTGCTCCACTGAAACGTGCAGAGCTGTGGCCACTTGGGAGCATTTGGCACCCATGTGCAGTGCTCTTGGGCTCAGGGATGGAACTTGGGAAGGAACTGTCCCCAAGCTTTGCTGGCTCTCAGTCCTGCAGCCCTGCCTGGCTCTGCAGTGCTCTGCTGGCCACCATCAGCAGGGCTGCAGTGCTCTGCTAGCCACCATCAGCATGGCTGCAGTGCTCTGTTGGCCACTATCAGCATGGCTCTGCAGTGCTCTGCTGGCCACAATCAGCATGGCTCTGCAGTGCTCTGCTGGCCATCATCAGTATGGCTGCAGTGCTCTGCTGGCCACCATCAGCATG
Organism: Pogoniulus pusillus; assembly: GCF_015220805.1. NCBI lineage: Eukaryota > Metazoa > Chordata > Aves > Piciformes > Lybiidae > Pogoniulus > Pogoniulus pusillus. The sequence goes on from NC_087283.1 coordinate 22,229,470, forward strand.
GCTCTGCAGTGCTCTGCTGGCCACCATCAGTATGGCTGCAGTGCTCTGCTGGCCACCATCAGCATGGCTCTGCAGTGCTCTGCTGGCCACCATCAGCACGGCTGCAGTGCTCTGCTGGCCACCATCAGCATGGCTGCAGTGCTCTGCTGGCCACCATCAGCATGGCTCTGCAGTGCTCTGCTGGCCACCATCAGTATGGCTGCAGTGCTCTGCTGGCCACCATCAGCATGGCTCTGCAGTGCTCTGCTGGCCACCATCAGCATGGCTCTGCAGTGCTCTGCTGGCCACCATCAGCATGGCTGCAGTGCTCTGCTGGCCACCATCAGCATGGCTCTGCAGTGCTCTGCTGGCCACCATCAGCATGGCTGCAGTGCTCTGCTGGCCACCATCAGCATAGCTCTGCAGTGCTCTGCTGGCCACCATCAGCATGGCTGCAGTGCTCTGCTGGCCACCATCAGCATAGCTCTGCAGTGCTCTGCTGGCCACCACCAGCATGGCTCTGCAGTGCTCTGCTGGCCACCATCAGCATGGCTCTGCAGTGCTCTGCTGGCCACCATCAGCATAGCTCTGCAGTGCTCTGCTGGCCACCATCAGCACGGCTGCAGTGCTCTGCTGGCCACCATCAGCACGGCTGCAGTGCTCTGCTGGCCACCATCAGCATGGCTGCAGTGCTCTGCTGGCCACCATCAGCATGGCTCTGCAGTGCTCTGCTGGCCACCATCAGCATGGCTCTGCAGTGCTCTGCTGGCCACAATCAGCATGGCTCTGCAGTGCTCTGCTGGCCACCATCAGCACGGGTGCAGTGCTCTGCTGGCCACCATCAGCATGGGTGCAGTGCTCTGCTGGCCACCATCAGCATGGCTCTGCAGTGCTCTGCTGGCCACCATCAGCGTGGGTGCAGTGCTCTGCTGGCCACCATCAGCGTGGGTGCAGTGCTCTGCTGGCCACCATCAGCATGGCTGCAGTGCTCTGCTGGCCACCATCAGCATGGCTCTGCAGTGCTCTGCTGGCCACCATCAGCATGGCTCTGCAGTGCTCTGCTGGCCACCATCAGCATGGCTCTGCAGTGCTCTGCTGGCCACCATCAGCATGGCTCTGCAGTGCTCTGCTGGCCACCATCAGCATGGCTGCAGTGCTCTGCTGGCCACCATCAGCATGGCTGCAGTGCTCTGCTGGCCACCATCAGCATGGCTCTGCAGTGCTCTGCTGGCCACCATCAGCACAGCTGCAGTGCTCTGCTGGCCACCATCAGCATGCCATGGCTTGCCCTTACCTGGTGGGGATCTCCACAGGCACCAGCTCCTTGTCAGGCCAGATGTACTTGATGATGATGACTGCTGTGACATACCAGGTGCCAATCACACTGAGGGAGCTGCAAGAGGGGACAGGACACCATCAGCCTGTTGCCTCCTGGCTCCACGGAGGGTCTCCTCTCAGCCATTTCAGCTCTATCTTCCTCCCCACACAGCCCAGGCCACTCCACTCTGGTTTGGTTGGGAGAGAGCCAAGGCTTCAGCCAGCAGTGCCAGGGCACCACCAAACCCTGGCTCCCAGCACCACATCTCTGTGGCTTTTAAACCAACCCCAGGGATGGGGACTGCAGCACTGCCCTGGGCAGCCTGGGCCAGGCTTTGGCACCCTTTGGGGAAGAAATTGTTCCTCATGGCCAACCTAAACCTTAGGACCACTTCCTCTTGTGCCATTGCTTGCTCCTTGGGCCAAGGGACCAACCCCAGCCTGGCTCCATCCTCCATTCAGGGAGCTGTAGAGAGCAATAAACTCTCCCCTCAGGCTCCTCTTCAGACACTGAGGCTGAGGGAGCTGGGGGGGGTGCAGGCTGCAGCAGAGGAGGCTCAGGGCAGAGCTGATTGCTGCCTGCAGCTGCCTGCAGGGAGGCTGTAGCCAGGTGGGGTTGGGCTCTGGTGCCAGGCAGGCAGCAGCAGCAGAAGGGGCCCCAGGCTGAAGCTGTGGCAGGGCAGGTGTGGGCTGGCTGTGAGGAGGAAGCTGCTGGCAGAGAGAGTGATTGGCACTGGCATGGGCTGCCCAGGGAGGTGGTGGAGTGGCCGTGGCTGGAGGGGTTGGAGGCAAGGCTGGCTGGGCACTTGGTGCCATGGTGTGGTTGGTTGGGCAGGGCTGGGTGCTAGGTTGGCACTGAGTGCCATGGTGTGGTTGGTTGGGCAGGGCTGGGTGCTAGGTTGGCACTGAGTGCCATGGTGTGGTTGGTTGGGCAGGGCTGGGTGCTAGGTTGGCACTGACTGCCATGGTGTGGCTGGTTGGGCAGGGCTGGGTGCTAGGTTGGCACTGAGTGCCATGGTGTGGTTGGTTGGGCAGGGCTGGGTGCTAGGTTGGCACTGAGTGCCATGGTGTGGTTGTTTGGGCAGGGCTGGGTGCTAGGTTGGCACTGAGTGCCATGCTCTGGTTGCTTACCCAGGGCTGGGTGCTGGGTTGGCACTGAGTGCCATGCTCTGGTTGCTTACCCAGGGCTGGGTGCTAGGTTGGCACTCAGTGCCATGCTCTGGTTGCTTACCCAGGGCTGGGTGCTAGGCTGGCACTAAGTGCCATGGTGTGGTTGCTTACCCAGGGCTGGGTGCTGGGTTGGCACTGAGTGCCATGCTCTGGTTGCTTGCCCAGGGCTGGGTGCTAGGTTGGCACTCAGTGCCATGCTCTGGTTGCTTGCCCAGGGCTGGGTGCTAGGTTGGCACTGAGTGCCATGGTGTGGTTGGTTGGGCAGGGCTGGGTGCTAGGCTGGCACTGAGTGCCATGGTGTGGTTGGTTGGGCAGGGCTGGGTGCTAGGTTGGCACTCAGTGCCATGGTGTGGTTGCTTGCCCAGGGCTGGGTGCTAGGCTGGGCTGGGTGAGCTCAGAGCTCTCTTCCAGCCTGGTTGGTGCCACGATGCCATGCTGCAGTGGGTGCTGGCTGGCCCAGCCCCAGAGCCTCACCCACCTGGCATACTTCTGGAAGCCAATCTCCCTGGGGATGGAGAGGGGCAGGATGAGCAGCAGGGCGGTGATGCTGATGGTGAACTTGCGATCCATGTACCAGTGCCTGGCCCCAGCTCCCTCAGGCTCCCTCAGCAGAGCAGCAATGACTGTGGGGACAGAGGGCAGCTGCCAGGTGGTGCCTTGGCAGCCGAAGGGGCAGCAGGTGGCACTGTTTGCCCCCCGGGGGCTCACTCACTCTTGTCCTCCTGGTCTCCAATGATGATGAGGAAGGCGATGCAGGTGCCGAAGGTGTAGACGGCGATGGCCACCTCGCAGAGCACGCCTGGCACCCTGCCACACACTGCCCACACCACCTCCTGGTAGGTGCGCTCGTTGCTGGCCTGGGAGCAGTAGGCCAGGATCACCAAGCCTCCGATGATGAAGATCAGCATGCACTGGGGTGGGGGGGAGACAAGGAGGGGATGCCCCGAGGCACACAGAACGAGGGGACACAGCCTCCAGTGGTGCTGCCAGTGCAAAGCTGTGCCCTCGGGGGCAAACCTGGCTTGAGCAGGGTGCAAGCAAGGCAGGACCAGGGAGGGCTGGAGTCATACTGGCAGCTCTGGGCTCTGCTGTCCCTGATGGGATGGAGCAGGAAGAGTGTGGGCAGCAGAGCCAGTGGCATCCTGGGCTGGCTGAGGAGCAGTGTGGGCAGCAGCACAAGGGAGGTTCTTGTGCGCCTGTGCCCAGCCCTGCTCAGGCCAGCCCTGGAGTGCTGTGTCCAGCTGTGGGCTCCTGAATTGCAGAGAGCTGCTGAGGTGCTGGAAGGTGCTGAGAGAAGGGCAGCAAGGCTGGGGAGGGGCCTGGAGCACAGCCCTGTGAGGAGAGGCTGAGGGAGCTGGGGGGGTGCAGGCTGCAGCAGAGGAGGCTCAGGGCAGAGCTCATTGCGGACTGCTGGGTGCTAGGTTGGCACTGAGTGCCATGGTCTGGTTGTTTGGGCAGGGCTGGGTACTAGGTTGGCACTGAGTGCCATGGTCTGGTTGTTTGGGCAGGGCTGGGTGCTAGGTTGGCACTGAGTGCCATGGTGTGGTTGGTTTGGCAGGGCTGGGTGCTAGGTTGGCACTGAGTGCCATGGTGTGGTTGTTTGGGCAGGGCTGGGTGCTAGGTTGGGCAGGATGAGCCTGGAGCTCTGTCCCAACCTGGTTGCTTCTATGATCCCATGAACAGAATAAGCTCTTCAGAACCACCCTAGGCAGCCATCCCTGAACGTCTCTGGTGCACCTCACCCAACGAGGCTTCTTCCCAGGAGCCAACTCCTCTCCAAGCCCCCTTTGGAATTCCACACATGCATCCCAGATTCCCTCCCAGAGTGGCAGAGAGGATCACAGGATGCCAGGGATGGGAAGGGACCCAAAGAGATCATCAAGTCCAACCCCTTGCCAGAGCAGGACAATGCTGACACAGAGCACACAGCAACACCTCCAGACAGGGCTGGAGAGGCTCCAGGGAAGGAGACTCCACAGCCTCTCTGGGCAGCCTGTGCCAGGCTCTGGGACCCTTCCAGCCAAGAAGTTGCCCTTGTGCTGAGCTGAACCTCCTGTGCTGCAGCTTCCATCCACTGCTGCTTGGCCTAGCCCAGGGAGCAGTGAGCAGAGCCTGTCCCCCCCTCCTGCCCCCAGCCCTCAGAGAGTTGCAGACATTGATCCAATCCCCTCTCAGTCTTCTCCAGCCTCCCAGCAGGCTCCCAGCAGGCTCCCAGAGCAGGCTCCCAGCAGCCTCCCAGCATGGTCCCAGCAGGCTCCCAGCATGGTCCCAGCAGCCTCCCAGCATGGTCCCAGCAGGCTCCCAGCATGGTCCCAGCAGGCTCCCAGCAGGCTCCCAGCAGCCTCCCAGCAGCCTCCCAGCAGCCTCCCAGCAGCCTCCCAGCAGCATCCCAGCAGGCTCCCAGCAGCCTCCCAGCAGCCTCCCAGCAGCATCCCAGCAGCATCCCAGCAGGTTCCCAGCAGCATCCCAGCAGGCTCCCAGCAGCCTCCCAGCAGCATCCCAGCAGGCTCCCAGCAGCATCCCAGCAGGCTCCCAGCAGCCTCCCAGCAGCATCCCAGCAGCCTCCCAGCAGGCTCCCAGCAGCGTCCCAGCAGGGTCCCAGCAGGGTCCCAGCAGCCTCCCAGCAGGCTCCCAGCAGGCTCCCAGCAGCCTCCCAGCAGGCTCCCAGCAGCATCCCAGCAGGCTCCCAGCAGCATCCCAGCAGGCTCCCAGCAGCCTCCCAGCAGCATCCCAGCAGCCTCCCAGCAGGCTCCCAGCAGCCTCCCAGCAGGCTCCCAGCAGCGTCCCAGCAGGCTCCCAGCAGGGTCCCAGCAGGCTCCCAGCAGGCTCCCAGCAGCATCCCAGCAGGCTCCCAAGCAGGTTCCCAGCAGCCTCCAAGCAGGCTCCCAGCAGGCTCCCAGCAGGCTCCCAGCAGGCTCCCAGCAGCCTCCCAGCAGGCTCCCAGCAGCATCCCAGCAGCATCCCAGCAGCCTCCCAGCAGGCTCCCAGCAGCGTCCCAGCAGGCTCCCAGCAGGGTCCCAGCAGCCTCCAAGCAGGCTCCCAGCAGCATCCCAGCAGGCTCCCAAGCAGGTTCCCAGCAGCCTCCAAGCAGGCTCCCAGCAGCCTCCCAGCAGGCTCCCAGCAGCCTCCCAGCAGGCTCCCAGCAGCCTCCCAGCAGGCTCCCAGCAGCCTCCCAGCAGGCTCCCATCAGGCTCCCAGCAGCATCCCAGCAGCATCCCAGCAGCCTCCCAGCAGCCTCCCAGCAGGCTCCCAGCAGCCTCCCAGCAGCCTCCCAGCAGGCTCCCAGCAGCATCCCAGCAGCATCCCAGCAGGCTCCCAGCAGCATCCCAGCAGCCTCCCAGCAGCCTCCCAGCAGGCTCCCAGCAGGCTCCCAGCAGGCTCCCAGCAGCCTCCCAGCAGGCTCCCAGCAGCCTCCCAGCAGGCTCCCAGCAGCCTCCCATCAGGCTCCCAGCAGCATCCCAGCAGCATCCCAGCAGCCTCCCAGCAGCCTCCCAGCAGGCTCCCAGCAGCCTCCCAGCAGCCTCCCAGCAGGCTCCCAGCAGCATCCCAGCAGCCTCCCAGCAGGCTCCCAGCAGCATCCCAGCAGCATCCCAGCAGCCTCCCAGCAGGCTCCCAGCAGCATCCCAGCAGGCTCCCAGCAGCCTCCCAGCAGGCTCCCAGCAGCCTCCCAGCAGGCTCCCAGCAGGCTCCCAGCAGCATCCCAGCAGCATCCCAGCAGCCTCCCAGCAGCCTCCCAGCAGGCTCCCAGCAGCCTCCCAGCAGCCTCCCAGCAGGCTCCCAGCAGCATCCCAGCAGCATCCCAGCAGGCTCCCAGCAGCATCCCAGCAGCATCCCAGCAGCCTCCCAGCAGCCTCCCAGCAGGCTCCCAGCAGCGTCCCAGCAGGCTCCCAGCAGCGTCCCAGCAGGCTCCCAGCAGCCTCCCAGCAGCCTCCCAGCAGCCTCCCAGCAGGCTCCCAGCAGGCTCCCAGCAGCATCCCAGCAGGCTCCCAGCAGCATCCCAGCAGGCTCCCAGCAGCCTCCCAGCAGCATCCCAGCAGGCTCCCAGCAGGCTCCCAGCAGCATCCCAGCAGGCTCCCAGCAGCCTCCCAGCAGGCTCCCAGCAGCCTCCCAGCAGGCTCCCAGAGCAGCCTCCCAGCAGGTTCCCAGCAGGCTCCCAGCATGGTCCCAGCAGGCTCCCAGCAGGCTCCCAGCAGCATCCCAGCAGGCTCCCAGCAGCCTCCCAGCAGCATCCCAGCAGCCTCCCAGCAGCCTCCCAGCAGCATCCCAGCAGCATCCCAGCAGGCTCCCAGCAGGCTCCCAGCAGCCTCCCAGCAGCATCCCAGCAGCCTCCCAGCAGCATCCCAGCAGCATCCCAGCAGGCTCCCAGCAGGCTCCCAGCAGGCTCCCAGCAGGCTCCCAGCAGCATCCCAGCAGGCTCCCAGCAGCCTCCCAGCAGGCTCCCAGCAGCCTCCCAGCAGCATCCCAGCAGCATCCCAGCAGGCTCCCAGCAGGCTCCCAGCAGCATCCCAGCAGGCTCCCAGCAGCCTCCCAGCAGGCTCCCAGCAGCCTCCCAGCAGGCTCCCAGAGCAGCCTCCCAGCAGGTTCCCAGCAGGCTCCCAGCATGGTCCCAGCAGGCTCCCAGCAGGCTCCCAGCAGCCTCCCAGCAGCCTCCCAGCAGCATCCCAGCAGGCTCCCAGCAGCATCCCAGCAGGCTCCCATCAGGCTCCCAGCAGCATCCCAGCAGCATCCCAGCAGCCTCCCAGCAGGCTCCCAGCAGCATCCCAGCAGGCTCCCAGCAGGCTCCCAGCAGGCTCCCAGCAGCATCCCAGCAGGCTCCCAGCAGCCTCCCAGCAGCATCCCAGCAGCCTCCCAGCAGCCTCCCAGCAGCATCCCAGCAGCATCCCAGCAGGCTCCCAGCAGCATCCCAGCAGCATCCCAGCAGGCTCCCAGCAGCCTCCCAGCAGCCTCCCAGCAGCATCCCAGCAGCATCCCAGCAGGCTCCCAGCAGCCTCCCAGCAGCATCCCAGCAGCATCCCAGCAGCATCCCAGCAGCCTCCCAGCAGCCTCCCAGCAGCCTCCCAGCAGCATCCCAGCAGCATCCCAGCAGCCTCCCAGCAGCATCCCAGCAGCATCCCAGCAGCCTCCCAGCAGCCTCCCAGCAGCCTCCCAGCAGCCTCCCAGCAGGCTCCCAGCAGCCTCCCAGCAGCCTCCCAGCAGCCTCCCAGCAGCATCCCAGCAGCCTCCCAGCAGCATCCCAGCAGGCTCCCAGCAGCCTCCCAGCAGCATCCCAGCAGCCTCCCAGCAGCATCCCAGCAGCATCCCAGCAGCCTCCCAGCAGCATCCCAGCAGCATCCCAGCAGCCTCCCAGCAGCCTCCCAGCAGCATCCCAGCAGGCTCCCAGCAGCATCCCAGCAGCCTCCCAGCAGCATCCCAGCAGGCTCCCAGCAGCATCCCAGCAGGCTCCCAGCAGGCTCCCAGCAGCATCCCAGCAGGCTCCCAGCAGCATCCCAGCAGCATCCCAGCAGCCTCCCAGCAGCATCCCAGCAGGCTCCCAGCAAGCTCCCAGCAGCCTCCCAGAGCAGGATCCCAGAGCAGGTTCCCAGCAGGCTCCCAGCAGGCTCCCAGCAGGCTCCCAGAGCAGGCTCCCAGAGCAGGCTCCCAGCAGGTTCCCAGCAGGCTCCCAGCAGCCTCCCAGAGCCGGCTCCCAGAGCAGGCTCCCAGCAGGCTCCCAGCAGCCTCCCAGCAGGCTCCCAGTGCAGCCTCCCAGCAGGCTCCCAGTGCAGCCTCCCAGCAGGCTCCCAGCAGGCTCCCAGCAGGCTCCCAGCAGGCTCCCAGCAGCATCCCAGCAGCATCCCAGCAGCCTCCCAGCAGGCTCCCAGCAGCCTCCCAGCAGCATCCCAGCAGGCTCCCAGCAGGCTCCCAGCAGCCTCCCTGCAGGCTCTCACCATCTGCAGCGCGATGCCCGCGGCCACGCCGCCAGCCGTGCTGAAGGCAGCAGGGAAGTTGAGCAGCCCAGCGCCCAGGGCAGCGTTGACCACGATGCAGACGGCTCCCAGCGCAGATGTGGCCCCCGGGCCGCTGCCTCGGCTCTCGCCGTCCTTTGGCAGGGTCTCCACGCTGGGGCTCTGCAGGAGCCGGGCTCGCTCCCCGGCGTCGCCGCTCCACTCCCAGTCCCTGCCGTCGCTGTTGATGCTGCCGCGGCCCTGAGCCATGGTGCCCGCCCCAGGTGGCACACACCCACACCCGCTAAGGCTGCCGCGGTGGGCGCAGGCGGCTGCCTCGAGGGGGGGCTTGTGCCAGGGCTGGCTCCATCAGGTGCGAGAGCGGCAAGCGGGCAGGATGGCAGCCGGGCGGCACAAGGGGTCGGGCACTCCGCTGCTCCTGCCAGGGGAGGAGGGACACAGGAGGGAGGCACAGATCAGGTGGGGGCAGAGAGGAAAGGAGCTCAGGTTCATAGAGTGGGTTGGGCTGGAAGAGACCCAGAGCAGGTGGTGGAGGCACCCTCCCTGGAGGGGTTGGAGCCAAGCCTGGAGGGGGCACTTAATGCTGTGGTCTGGTTGGTTGGGGAGGGCTGGGTGCTAGGTTGGCACTGAGTGCCATGGTGTGGTTGTTTGGGCAGGGCTGGGTGCTAGGTTGGCACTGAGTGCCATGGTGTGGTTGGTTGGGCAGGGCTGGGTGCTAGGTTGGCACTGAGTGCCATGCTCTGGTTGGTTGGGCAGGGCTGGGTGCTAGGTTGGCACTGAGTGCCATGGCCTGGTTGGTTGGGCAGGGCTGGGTGCTAGATTGGCACTGAGTGCCATGGCCTGGTTGGTTGGGCAGGGCTGGGTGCTAGGTGGGCACTCAGTGCCATGGTGTGGTTGGTTGGGCAGGGCTGGGTGCTAGGTTGGCACTCAGTGCCATGGTGTGGTTGGTTGGGCAGGGCTGGGTGCTAGGTTGGCATTCAGTGCCATGGTCTGGTTGATTGGCCAGGGCTGGGTGCTAGGTTGGCATTCAGTGCCATGGTCTGGGTGCTAGGCTGGGCTGGGTGAGCTCAGAGCTCTCTTGCAGCCTGCTTGGTTCCAGGAGCCTGTGAGCCCCTCCAGTCCCAACCCCCTGCCTGGCAGCACAACAGAGAAGTTCCTCTACCTTTCCCTACTCCTTGTGTCAAATCAGAGTCACAGAATGGGTTGGGTTGGAAGGGACCTTAATGGTCAGCCAGTGCCAATCCCCTGCCGTGGGCAGCGACACCTCCCACCAGCACAGGCTGCTCAGGGCCTCATCCAACCTGGCCCTGAACACCCCCGTGGAGGGGGCAGTCACAGCCTCCCTGGGCAGCTTGTGCCAGGCTCTCCTCATCCTCACTGCCAACAATTTTTTCCTCATCTCCCCTCTCCCAGCTCCCATTGTCCCTCCTCCTGGCACTGCCAGCCTCTCTTCAAAGTCCCTCCCCAGCTCTCCTGCAGCCCCTTCTCCAGGCTGCACAGCCCCAGCTCTGCCAGCCTGTGCCCACAGCAGAGCTTCTCCAGCAGCCTCTCAGCCTCTCGGTGGCCTCCTCTGGCCCCTGCCCAGCAGCTCCAGGCCCTTCCTGTGCTGGGTTCCCAGAGCTGGAGGCAGTGCTGCAGGGGAGGGCTGAGCAGAGCAGATTGGAGGGGCAGAATCCCCTCCCTGTGCTGCTGCTCTGCCTGCTCTGGCTGCAGCCAGCACACAGCTGGCTCTGGGCTGCAGCCACCAGTGCTGCCTGCTGGGGAGCTCCTCGGCTCTCAGCTGGTGACAGCACACAGAGGTCCTCATGCCAGCAGAGGTATGGCAGGAGAACTCCCCTATTGCCCCTCACACTGCAGCTGCTGGATGGGGACCACTGAGCTCCAGCAACCAGGCTGGGGAGCTGCAGCCTCACAGTGAGAGTCACCCTTCTGCCAGCACCAGAGCCAGTGCCACAGCTCCACCAGCACCAGAGTCAGTGCCACAGCTCCACCAGCACCAGAGCCAGTGCCACAGCTCCACCAGCACCAGACCCACAGCTCCACCAGCACCAGAGCCAGTGCCACAGCTCCACCAGCACCAGAGCCAGTGCCACAGCTATACCAGAGCCAGTGCCACAGCTCCATCAGTGCCAGACCCACAGCTCCACCAGCACCAGACCCACAGCTCCACCAGCACCAGAGCCAGTGCCACAGCTCTACCAGAGCCAGTGCCACAGCTCCATCAGCGCCAGACCCACAGCTCCACCAGCACCAGAACCAGTGCCACAGCTCCACCAGCACCAGAGCCACAGCTCCACCAGCACCAGAGCCAGTGCCACAGCTCCACCAGCACCAGACCCACAGCTCCACCAGCACCAGAGCCAGTGCCACAGCTCCACCAGCACCAGACCCACAGCTCCACCAGCACCAGAGCCAGTGCCACAGCTCCACCAGCACCAGAGCCAGTGCCACAGCTATACCAGAGCCAGTGCCACAGCTCCATCAGTGCCAGACCCACAGCTCCACCAGCACCAGACCCACAGCTCCACCAGCACCAGAGCCAGTGCCACAGCTCTACCAGAGCCAGTGCCACAGCTCCATCAGCGCCAGACCCACAGCTCCACCAGCACCAGAACCAGTGCCACAGCTCTACCAGAGCCAGTGCCACAGCTCCACCAGCACCAGAGCCACAGCTCCACCAGCACCAGAGCCAGTGCCACAGCTCCACCAGCACCAGAGCCAGTGCCACAGCTCCACCAGCACCAGAGCCACAGCTCCACCAGCACCAGAGCCAGTGCCACAGCTCCACCAGCACCAGAGCCAGTGCCACAGCTATACCAGAGCCAGTGCCACAGCTCCATCAGTGCCAGACCCACAGCTCCACCAGCAGCAGACCCACAGCTCCACCAGCACCAGAGCCAGTGCCACAGCTCTACCAGAGCCAGTGCCACAGCTCCATCAGCGCCAGACCCACAGCTCCACCAGCACCAGAACCAGTGCCACAGCTCTACCAGAGCCAGGGCCACAGCTCCACCAGCACCAGACCCACAGCTCCACCAGCACCAGAACCAGTGCCACAGCTCTACCAGAGCCAGGGCCACAGCTCCATCAGCGCCAGACCCACAGCTCCACCAGCACCAGAACCAGTGCCACAGCTCCGCCAGCACCAGAGCCAGTGGCACAGCTCCGCCAGCACCAGAGTCAGTGCCACAGCTCCGCCAGCACCAGAGCCAGTGCCACAGCTCTACCAGAGCCAGTGCCACAGCTCTACCAGAGCCAGTGCCACAGCTCTACCAGAGCCAGTGCCACAGCTCCACCAGCACCAGACCCACAGCTCCACCAGCACCGGAGGCAGCGCCACAGCTCCCTCCCCCGTTCCCAGCCCCGCTGCCGCCAGCTCTGCGCTGGCTAAGGTCGGGGTTGGGCGCAGCAGTGCCCCACGTGCCCGGCGCTGAGCGGTGCCAGCAGCGAGGGCAGCACAGGCTCTCTGCCGGGCACCCGGGGGTGACCTCCAGCACCAGGGGGCTCACAAGCTGCTGGACCTGCAGACTTGGCGTTCCCAGCGCCTCAGCCCAGACCCTGCCCCTCCGAGCTGCGGCAGCCCTGCCCTGCCAGCCTGCAGGGGCTCCGAGCGCCCCCCCAGCCGCGGGCAGTCCCTGCCCGAGGGAAACCTCCCTGCTTGTGCCTGGATGCCGTCTCGGGGCTGTGACCGGCCCATCCCCCGCCCCCACCTCCGCTTCCAGGCCCTGCTGCGTGTGCTGCGAAGCCTCCCCGTGGGTTTCTGGGGGGCGAGGACAGCCTGCGAGGGGACGGCAGCAGCTCCTCTCTCCCGGGCTGGCAGCGCAGCGGGGCCCTGGGTCCCCTCGCTTTGCTTCAAGCCCCTGCCCCCGAGCCGGGGGCCGATGCCTCTCCCCCAGCCAGAGCAGGATGCTGCTCGGTGTCCTTTCACCCGCGAGTCGTCACCACGCTGGTGACAACCACACACCCCGAGTGGGTGGCTCCACAGACCGCAGATCCCTGCCGGTGCCCCCCGCCCCCAGTTCCAGGCACACCGGGATGCCCTCGGGGATGCGACGCGGCCCCGGCGGATCCTTTGGGCTCGGCTCGCCCGGTAGCGCCGTGCCCTGGCTCCGCTTCACCGGGCGGTGGGAGCCAGCTCCGGCCCCGGCCCCGGCCCCACTCACCGGGTGGCGAGACCCCGCTCCAGCCCCGGCCCCACTCACCGGGCGGCGAGACCCCGCTCCAGCGCTAGCCCCGGCCCCACTCACCGGGAGGCGATAGCCCGCTCCAGCGCTAGCCCCGGCCCCACTCACCGGGAGGCGATAGCCCGCTCCAGCCCCAGCCCCGGCCCCACTCACCGGGAGGCGATAGCCCGCTCCAGCCCCAGCCCCGGCCCCACTCACCGGGAGGCGATAGCCCGCTCCAGCCCCAGCCCCGGCCCCACTCACCGGGAGGCGATAGCCCGCTCCAGCCCCAGCCCCGGCCCCACTCACCGGGAGGCGATAGCCCGCTCCAGCGCCAGCCCCGGCCCCACTCACGGGGAGGCGATAGCCCGCTCCAGCGCTAGCCCAGGCCCCACTCACCGGGAGGCGATAGCCCGCTCCAGCGCCAGCCCCGGCCCCACTCACGGGGAGGCGATAGCCCGCTCCAGCCCCGGCCCCGGCCCCACTCACCGGGAGGCGATAGCCCGCTCCAGCCCCAGCCACGGCCCCACTCACCGGGAGGCGATAGCCCGCTCCAGCGCTAGCCACGGCCCCACTCACCGGGAGGCGATAGCCCGCTCCAGCCCCAGCCACGGCCCCACTCACCGGGAGGCGATAGCCCGCTCCAGCGCTAGCCACGGCCCCACTCACCGGGAGGCGATAGCCCGCTCCAGCGTTAGCCCCGGCCCCACTCACCGGGAGGCGACAGCCCGCTCCAGCGCTAGCCCCGGCCCTAGCCACGGCCCCAGCCCCGCTCCGCGGGCGGTGAGCGCCGGCTCCAGCCCCGGCCCCGGCTCGGCGGCGGCGCGAAGCCGGCACCGCCCTGCCCGCTGCACGCCGGGGGTTGTAGTCCGCCCCCGGCCCGAGGTGCGCCGCGGAGCGCTGCCCGCCCGCTCGGGAGGCTCATCCCTGCCCACCCCCGGCTCCCTGCGGCCGCAAGCAGCGGCGGGACCCTCGGGGCAGAGGAGCTGTGCCGCAGCTCGTCGGCCGTAGCGGGGAGGGCGGTGTGGCGGCCCGGGGCGGGCACGGGGGCCCCGCAGCGCCGCGGGCAGCGCTCCCCCCCCGGGCCGTGGCAGCGGCGTGCGGTTCATTGCGCAAACGGCGGCCAGCGGCGGGCACCGGGCCACGTAAACAGCCGTCCGCGGGAGCAAAGGCAGCCTGCCGCCTCCCGGCCCCTGGGCACAGCCTGTGCCACCCGGGCCTGGCACAGCTCCCCGGCCCGGGCTGCTCCGGGCAGCGCTCTGGGAGTGCCCTGCTGGGGCTGCAGCGAGCGCCCAGGCGGAGCGCACCGCGGGGGCAGCTGTGCCTGCTGCCAGCAGCTCGGTCGTGCCCAGCAGCCTGCCAGCAGCAGCAGCAGCAGCAGGGCTGGGATGGTCCCCCTGGGCTGCGCTGGTCAGGCTGCACCTCAGATCCTGGGTTCAGGTTTGGGGTCCTCAGAGCAAGGACGCTGAGGGGCTGGAGGGGGTCCAGAGAAGGGCAAGAAAGGTGGGAAGGGTCTGGAGCAGAGGGCTGGGGAGGGGCAGCTGAGGCAGAGCTCATTGCTCTCTGCAGCTCCCTGAGAGGAGGCTGCAGCCAGCTGGGGCTGGGCTCTGCTCCCTGGGCTTAGGGGACAGGAGAGGAACTGGCCTGGGATTGTGCCAGGGGAGGCTTAGGTTGGAGAGGAGGAAGAATTCCTTTACTGGTGGAGTGGTCAGGGCTGGAGGTGTCCAAGAATGGTGTGGCCATGGCACTGGGGGCCAGGGTTTGGTGCCCAGGGTGGGGCTGGGTCGCTGCTTGGTCTGGATGACCTTGGAGGCCTTTGCCAACCCAAACAGTTTTGTGATTCTGTGAGTGATCCAGCACAGGGCAGATGCCTTTGGGACCCCACAGCTTGTGCCATGCATCCACCCCCACTGGCTCTGAAGCCAGCTCCCACCTGGAGCAGCCTCAGCCCACCTCACACTCCATGCTCCCGGGGCACAGGGGTGGGCAGTGCCCTCTCTCTGGGTAGGACTGCTGGGAGCTGAGGGGTTTGCCAGCCACATGGCAATGCCAGAAGCAGAGAGATCTCTCTGGGAGCTGCTCTGGTGAGGGGCCTGGAGCACAGCCCTGTGAGGAGAGGCTGAGGGAGCTGGGGGGGTGCAGCAGGCGGCAGAGGAGCCTCAGGGCAGAGCTGATTGCTGCCTGCAGGGAGGCTGTAGCCAGGTGGGGTGGGCAGTGCCCTGTCTCAGGGTAGGACTACTAGGAGCTGAGGGTTCTGCCAGCCCTATGACAATGCCCAGAGCTGTCACAGTTGCCTCCTGTGTGCAGGGTGTGTGGAAGAGACAGGCTGCAGCTGCGGGATGAAGGACAGGAGGGAGCTCCCAGCTTGACACAGCCACGTGCTGGTTTATTTGGATCGAAAACTCAGAGCCCAGCGAGTCCCAAGGCCCCAGGGACAACCTGCCTGGGACACAGTGGGTTTGGAGGAGACTGCCCTCAGGACCTTCCCTTCCCCTTTGCCGGTGTCACCAGGAATTTGGCTGCACAGAGGTGAGGGACACCTCCTGTCCCCACCCGCGGGTGGATGTGGTGGCACCCAGCTCTTGGCTCATGGCTTTGGGACACACACAGAGACTCTGCGTTGCAGGGAGGGCTGGTGGAGACCCAACAGGATCGTGGTGGGGAGAGGAGACCGAGTGAGAGCAGTTTGCAGAGGAGGTTCTTAGTGGGATGGGCGAGGAATCGTTTCTGCCCGGGGGCACAGGAGTGTCAGGTGAACCAGGCAGGGTTAGAGGAGGAGCCCATGTGCACCCCACACACCAGTGCCACTGCGACACCTGACAGGAGGTGCCTCAGCTGGGAAGGAGGTGCCTCAGCTGGGAAGGAGATGCCTCAGCTGGGAAGGAGGTGCCTCAGGTGGGAAGGAGGTGCCTCAGCTGGGAAGGAGGTGCCTCAGCTGGGAAGGAGGTGCCTCAGCTGGGAAGGAGGTGCCTCAGCTGGGAAGGAGGTGCCTCAGCTGGAAAGGAGGTGCCTCAGCTGGGAAGGAGATGCCTCAGCTGGGAAGGAGGTGCCTCAGCTGGGAAGGAGATGCCTCAGCTGGGAAGGAGGTGCCTCAGCTGGGAAGGAGGTACCTCAGCTGGGAAGGAGATGCCTCAGCTGGGAAGGAGGTGCCTCAGCTGGGAAGGAGATGCCTCAGCTGGGAAGGAGGTGCCTCAGGTGGGAAGGAGGTGCCTCAGGTGGGAAGGAGGTGCCTCAGGTGGGAAGGAGGTGCCTCAGCTGGAAAGGAGGTGCCTCAGCTGGAAAGGAGGTGCCTCAGGTGGGAAGAGCAAAGCCAGCGATGGAGCAGACTTCAGTAGCGAGGAGTCCTCTGAGCTGGTGGTCGGAGGGCAGCTTTGGCACTGCCTACTGCCGGGCTAGAAGGATGTGAGGAGGGAGAAGCCTGCTGGCAGCAAGGACTGACTGAGGAGGTGGCAGGGACAGATCCCGAGCAGCCCTCCCGGGGCCGGCAGGCAGCAGCCTCACAAAGCCTTCTCCCGGAGGAAGCAGCGTGGGGAAGCCTTTGGTGCCCGCGCTGGAAGGGTGGCAGGGCTGTGTTTGCCTCCTCCAGTGCAGCTGGGTGCTGGGGCTGACAGACAAGGGATGGAGAGCAGGGGATGAAGGCTGTGACGAGCAGGAGCCAGCAATGATGTCCCTGCCCCACGACGTCGGATGGGTTGGACAAGGCTTCTACAACAACTCATCTAAACAAGATACATTCAGCAGCCACGGCAAGTTGCTGTGCTTGGAAGGGTTCTGCTTGTTTTCCTTTCCCTCCCCAGCTTCAAGCAGCAGGGCAGGGTAAGCCACCAGCTCCAGGGCACAGCTGTGTCTTTACTTTGTGACTTGATGGATGGCATGAGCCAGGTACCCTACGTTGCTCGAGGTCACTCCTGCCACCGAGATCCGTCCGTCCTTTGTCATGTAGATGGAGAACTCCTTGGTCAGCCGGTCCACCTGGGGTGCAGAGCAGATGTTAACCACTGCCCTGCCCTCAGCAAGGCTTTGGACACTGCCTCCCATAACCTCCCTGCGAGCAAGCTCAGGAGGGGGTGGGATGGAAGAGCAGGCAGTGAGATGGGTTAGGAACTGGTTACACAACAGAGGGCAAAGAGTGGTGGTCAATGGTGCCAAGGCCAGGCACCCCCCTGGGATCAGTGCTGGGTCCAGGCCTGTTTAACACCTTTGTCAATGCCACTGATGAGGGCACAGACAGACAGACAGCTCAGCAGGTTTGCTGATGATACCAAACTGGGAGGCTGGGCTGCGACACCTGGAGGCTGAGAGGCTTGGACAGGCTGAGAGCTGGGCAGAGAGGAACCTGGGGAGGTTCAGCAGGGATCAGTGCAGAGTCCTGCACCTGGGGAGGGATGAGACCTGCAGCAGCACAGGCTGGGAGGTGCCTGCTGGAGAGCAGCCCCAAAGAGAGGGACCTGGGAGTGTCCTGCTGGGCACCGAGTTCTGGCACAGCAATGTGCCCTGGGGGCCAGGAAGGCCAATGGGGCCCTGGGGGGCATTGAGAGTGTGGGCAGCAGATGGAGGGAGGTTCTCCTGCCCCTCTGCTCTGCCCTGCTGAGGCCACAGCTGGACTATTGCATCGAGTTCTGGGCTGCCCAGTTCAGGAAGGACAGGGATGTGCTGGAGAGAGGCCAAGGGAGGGCTGCAAGGATGCTGCAGGGACTGCGGCACTGCCTGGTGAGGAGAGGCTGAGAGCCCTGGGGCTGAGTCTGCAGGGGAGAAGGCTGAGAGGGGACCTGAGCAGTGCCTGTCAGTGCCTGAGGGCTGGGGGTCAGGAGGGGAGGCACAGGGACAGCCTCTGCTCACCTGTGCCCTGGCACAGGACAAGGGCAAGGGATGGCAACTGCAGCACAGGAAGCTGCCCCTTGACAGGAGGAAGAACTTCTTGAGTGGAAGGGTCCCAGAGCCTGGCACAGGCTGCCCAGAGAGGCTGTGGAGTCTCCTCTGGAGCCTTTCCAGCCCTGCCTGGATGTGTTCCTGTGCCACCTCTGCTGGATCCTCTGGCAGGGAGTTGGAGTCAAAGACCTTCAGAGCTCCCTTCCAAGCCCTAACATCCTGTGACCCTGAGTGCAAATGTGCCCAAGCTTGCCTGAACTGGATGCAAACAGGGAGCCAGCAGAGGCAGAACTGCAGCTGACAGACCCCAAGAGATGCTGCCCAGCTCTCAGGCAGCAAGCAAACCCTCAGCCAGGAGCCACCTTGCACCTCGAAATGGCACCAAGTGACTATGGCCACATCTGAATCCAACCTCCAGAGGCACAGCAAGGAAGCAGAGCAGGATGTAAATCCCCCTGAGCTCCGCTGCTGAGGGCTTGGAGGATGCTCCAGGCTGGTTGGGGCACCTGCAGTCAGGCTTCTGCTGACCAGGAGGGCAGAGGACACTGTGAGAGCACAGTGGCAGTGGTTACCTGCTCAGGCTTCAGCCCTGTGAAGCAGAACATGCCAATCTGGTCGGTGATGTGCTGCCAGTTGTGGGAGGAGCCTTCTTTCTTCAGGTTGGACACCAGCTGGGTCCTCATGCTGATGATCCTGTCAGCCATGCTCTTCACCTCCACCAGCCTGGCAGAGCAACCCAGGAGCTGCTCAGACCCCAGCAGTGCTCCCCTCACACACCAACCGCCTGCAGCTGACCCTCTCTGCCTGGCAGAAGGTCCTCATGTGCCCACAGCATGAGGGCATGCAGGTGAAAGATCAGGGAGCATCAACTGCCAGCTCCGGCTGAGGAGCTGCTTCTGTCTCAAGCTGTGCCAGGGGAGGTCTAGGCTGGATGCCAGGAGGAAGTTGTTGGCAGAGAGAGTGATTGGCACTGGCATGGGCTGCCCAGGGAGGTGGTGGAGTGGCCGTGGCTGGAGGGGTTGAAGCCAAGGCTGGTTGGGCAGGGCTGGGTGCTAGGTTGGCACTGAGTGCCATGCTCTGGTTGTTTGGGCAGGGCTGGGTGCTAGGTTGGCACTGAGTGCCATGGTGTGGTTGTTTGGGCAGGGCTGGGTGCTAGGTTGGCACTGAGTGCCATGCTCTGGTTGGTTGGGCAGGGCTGGGTGCTAGGTTGGCCCTGAGTGCCATGCTCTGGTTGGTTGGGCAGGGCTGGGTGCTAGGTTGGCACTGAGTGCCATGGTGTGGTTGTTTGGGCAGGGCTGGGTGCTAGGTTGGCACTGAGTGCCATGGTGTGGTTGTTTGGGCAGGGCTGGGTGCTAGGTTGGCACTGAGTGCCATGGCCTGGATGGTTGGGCAGGGCTGGGTGCTAGGTTGGCACCGAGTGCCATGCGCTGGTTGGTTGGGCAGGGCTGGGTGCTAGGTTGGCACTGAGTGCCATGGTGTGGTTGGTTGGGCAGGGCTGGGTGCTAGGCTGGCACTGAGTGCCATGGTGTGGTTGGTTGGGCAGGGCTGGGTGCTAGGTTGGCACTGAGTGCCATGGTGTGGTTGATTGGGCAGGGCTGGGTGCTAGGTTGGCACTGAGTGCCATGCTCTGGTTGGCTGGGCAGGGCTGGGTGCTAGGTTGGCACTGAGTGCCATGGTGTGGTTGGTTGGGCAGGGCTGGGTGCTAGGTTGGCACTGAGTGCCATGGTGTGGTTGGTTGGGCAGGGCTGGGTGTTAGGTTGGCACTGAGTGCCATGGTGTGGTTGTTTGGGCAGGGCTGGGTGCTAGGTTGGCCCTGAGTGCCATGGTGTGGTTGGTTGGGCAGGGCTGGGTGCTAGGTTGGCACTGAGTGCCATGCTCTGGTTGGTTGGGCAGGGCTGGGTGCTAGGTTGGCACTGAGTGCCATGCTCTGGTTGGTTGGGCAGGGCTGGGTGCTAGGCTGGCACTCAGTGCCATGCTCTGATTGGCTGGGCAGGGCGGGAGCTCTCTCCCAGGCTGTCTCCGTGCCCAGCCGGGGCTGGCTCTTACCACTCCTGGCGCAGGTCGGGCGTGTTGAGGATGGTGGAGGCGATGCGGGCGCCGTTCAGGGGCGGGTTGGAGTACATGGGGCGGATCAGGATCTTCAGCTGCGACTCCACCCGCTTGGCCTCCTCGGCGTCGCTGCAGATGACGGTGAAGGCGCCCGCACGCTCGCCTGGCAGAGGGGCAGTCAGCTCCCGGGCACGGCTCAGCCCAGTGCCGCCCGGCTCGGGCACAGCCCTGCCCTCTGGGAGGGTCTGCACCAGCTCCCAGCCGCCAGTGTGGCAGAGCCCAGCTGGAGGACTGGGTACAGGTCTGGGCTCCCAGGCTCAGGAGGGGCAGGGAAGTGCTGGGCATGCAGGAGTGAGGATGTTGTCCTCCTCCTCCTCCTCTCCTCTGCCCTAGAGAGGCCACATCTGGGCTCAGCCCTGGGCTCCCCAGCTCAGGAGGGACAGGGGGGGAGGTGTGTGTGTGGGGGGTTAATCTGCCTGGCACTCAGCTGATGGTAACAAATGGAGAAGGACCTCAGGAAGGTCAAAAAGAGCCAAGTGTGGAGTCCTGCACTGGAGCAGCAACAACCTCCTGCAGCAGGACAGGTTGAGGAGGTGACCTCTGCCCCACAGGGAAGGCCCTGGGGGTGCTGGGGGACAGGAGGGTCCCCAGGGGGCTGCAAGGATGCCTCATGGCCAGGAGGACCCCGGGGGTCTTCTGGAGGGCATTCAGAGGAGTGTGGGCAGCAGCTCAAGGAGGGGGCTCCTGCCCCTCTCTGCTCTGCCCTGGGGAGGCCACATCTGGAGGACTGTGCCCAGGTCTGGGCTGCTCAGCTCAGGAGGGGCAGGGAAGTGCTGGGGAGAGGGCAGGGCAGGCTGCAGAGCTGCTGAGGGGCCTGGAGCAGCTCTGGCAGCAGCAGAGGCTGAGAGCCCTGGGGCTGAGAGCCTGCAGCAGAGCAGTCCCAGAGGGCAGCTGAGCAGTGCCCAGCAAGGGCTGAAGGAGCTGTGGGGGGCAGGAGGCTGGGGCCAGACTCTGCTCAGTGGTGCCCAGGGCCAGGCCAAGGGGCAGAGGGCACAAAGTGGCACCCAGGAGGCTCCATGTGAGCAGCAGGAGAAAGCTGTTTGGTGTGAGGCTGCTGGAGCCTGGAGCAGGCTGCCCAGAGAGGCTGTGGAGCCTCCTCTGCACAGCTTCCAACCCCCCCTGGGCACTGTGCTGCTGGGCAGGCTGCTGTGGGTGCCCTGCTGGGGCAGGAGGTTGGGTGGGTGATCCCCAGCTGCCTCTTCCCCCCAATACTGCGCTGGCGCTGAGCACAGGCGGCAGAGCAGACAGGGACTGGTAACCCCTAGGGGCAGCCTGGTGCCAGCAGCAGCAGCAGCAGCAGCAGCAGCGTGGCTGCAGGCCCTGGCACCCCCTGTGCCCTACTCACCATACAGCCCCATGTTCTTGGCATAGGACTGGGAGAGGAGCACGTTGATGCCCTGCTCGATGAAGTGGCGCACGGCCCAGGCGTCGCGGTCGATGTCCCCGCTGGCAAAGCCCTGGTAGGCCATGTCAAAGTACACCAGCAGGTTCCGTTTCTGCCAGCAGAGAGGGCACAGAGTGTCACAGCAGAGCAGGGCACTGGGTGAAGAGAGCCATGCAGGCAGGCAGCAGCCTGCTTGCCCACAGCGCTGCTCGCCCACAGCTACCCTGCAGCAGCTCTGCTCTCAGCGGTGCCCAGCTCCATCCTGCCTCCAGCTCTGCTGGCCCCAGCACAAGCAGGGCACAGAGGAGGGCACAGAGGTGGTGCCAGGGCTGGAGCAGCTCTGCTGTGGGCACTGCTGAGGGAGCTGGAGGGGTGCAGCCTGCAGAGGAGAAGGCTCCAGGGGCAGCTCAGAGCTGCTGCCAGGGCCTGAAGGGAGCCTGCAGGGAGGCTGCAGAGAGCCTTTGGCTGAGGGGGGCTGAGGCAGGCCAAGGGGCAATGGTTTGGAGCTGAGGCAGAGCAGGCTGAGAGTGGAGCTGGGGAAGGAGTTGTGCAGTGTGAGGGAGGTGAGAGCCTGGCACAGGCTGCCCAGGGAGGCTGTGGCTGCCTCCTGCCTGGAGGTGCTCAAGGCCAGGCAGGTCTAGCTGAGAGGTGTCCCTGCCCATGCTGGGGAGGTTGGAGTAGATGAGCTCTGAGGTCCCTTCCCCCCTGAGCCATGCTGCGATTCTAAGACCACACCAGGGCAGTTATGGGATGTGCAGCCTGGCCCAGAGTGCAGCAGGGAGCTGAGCAGGGATTCATTACTCCAGCTCAGGGTCTCCTGTGTTACCAGTTGCCAGGAAAACCTCCTGGGCATTTTGCTGGTGCCCTCAGGCAGATAACCCAACCACACTGCCCCTTGGTCAGGAGACACCACAGACATCTGTGAGGCCCCAGAGGCCACTTTGGGATCTACCAGTTCTCAGGCATCCCCAAAACCAAAGTTCAGTGGCTACAGCAGCTAGGAAGAAGAGGAGAAGGATGAAGGAAGAACCTGCCCCCCTCTTTTCTCCAGCCAACCCTTGTGAGAGGACAGCAGGCACAAGGAAGATTTCCCTTCCAGCATTTGGAACACAGCAGCAGCAGGAGCTCCCCTGCAGAGCATTGGGAGCAGAGCAGCAGCAGCAGGAGCTCCCCTGCAGAGCATTGGGAGCACAGCAGCAGCAGCAGGAGCTCCCCTGCAGAGCATTGGGAGCACAGCAGCAGCAGCAGGAGCTCCCCTGCAGAGCATTTGGAACACAGCAGCAGGAGCTCCCCTGCAGAGCATTGGGAGCACAGCAGCAGCAGCAGGAGCTCCCCTGCAGAGCATTTGGAACACAGCAGCAGGAGCTCCCCTGCAGAGCATTTGGAACACAGCAGCAGGAGCTCCCCTGCAGAGCATTTGGAACACAGCAGCAGCAGGAGCTCCCAGCAGAGCATTGGGAGCACAGCAGCAGCAGGAGCTCCCAGCAGAGCATTGGGAGCACAGCAGCAGCAGCAGGAGCTCCCAGCAGAGCATTGGGAGCACAGCAGCAGCAGCAGGAGCTCCCAGCAGAGCATTGGGAGCACAGCAGCAGCAGCAGGAGCTCCCAGCAGAGCATTGGGAGCACAGCAGCAGCAGCAGGAGCTCCCAGCAGAGCATTAGGAGCACAGCAGCAGCAGCAGGAGCTCCCAGCAGAGCATTGGGAGCACAGCAGCAGCAGGAGCTCCCAGCAGAGCATTAGGAGCACAGCAGCAGCAGGAGCTCCCAGCAGAGCATTGGGAGCAGAGCAGCAGCAGGAGCTCCCAGCAGAGCATTGGGAGCACAGCAGCAGGAGCTCCCAGCAGAGCATTAGGAGCACAGCAGCAGCAGCAGGAGCTCCCAGCAGAGCATTGGGAGCACAGCAGCAGCAGCAGGAGCTCCCCTGCAGCTGTCGCAGCTCTCTCCTGCAACCCTACTGCTCTCCTCTCGGGGCTCCCTCCCCCAGCTTGCTGGGAAGGGGCCAGCAGAAAGGCTGGTGGTCAGCTGAATGCTTCCTGGGTGCAAGTGCCTGGCTCCTGCCTCCAGGGCAGGAACATGACACCCGGGCTGGCTCCGAAGGAGAGAGTCCCCTTTAGACAGCAGAGGCCAGACACCACCCGCCAAAGCCTTTACCCCTAGGGGCCACTCTGCTGCTCACCTTCACCGTGGCTGCCAGCTCCTTCCACTGCTCCTGCCGAGGGTCCACCCCGGTGGGGTTGTGGGCACAGGCATGCAGGAGGATGATGCTCTTCTCTGGAATCCTCTGAGGAAGGTGGGACAGAGGAGTCAACGAACACACAGCCTCTGAGCACGCTCCTGGGCGGCTCCCGGACAGCCCAGCTGGGCTCTGCCAGGCTGCAGCCAGCCCTGTTTCACCTACAGCATGACAACCCAGCCGGCCCCGTGTCCCCTCTTTGCTTCCAGGCAACTC
This sequence comes from Pogoniulus pusillus, assembly GCF_015220805.1. NCBI lineage: Eukaryota > Metazoa > Chordata > Aves > Piciformes > Lybiidae > Pogoniulus > Pogoniulus pusillus. Next base: position 22,252,850 of record NC_087283.1, read on the forward strand.
ACAGCGATGTCATCCATGGCTCCAGAGAAGTCCAGGCTGCAGGTCTTGGGGTCGTAGTAGCGGTAGGACTGCAGCTGCATGCCGGCGTCGCGGAAGATGGGCGTGTGGTTGCCCCAGGACGGCTTGGGGAGGTACACGTCCCGCCCAGCCTTGAAGAAGCGTTGCTGATGGAGAGGCCGAAGGAGTGGTCAGAGAGGGGGAGTGGATGCAGGCAGCCAGACCAGCGCCAGGACTCAGCTCACATCTCCTCTCCTTTCCCCACCGGCCCAGGACTCACCAAGAAGTTGGCTCCGATTCGCAGAGATCCAGTGCCAGAGATGCCCTGCACGGTGACATACTGCAAGGCACAGACATGGCCCGGGTCAGAGCAGCCCCGGAGGGCACCACAGCAAAGCCCAGCCCCAGGAGGGGACCACAGCAAAGCCCAGCCCCAGCAGGGACCACAGCAGAGCCCAGCCCCGGAGGGCACCACAGCAAAGCCCAGCCCCAGCAGGGACCACAGCAAAGCCCAGCCCCAGGAGGGCACCACAGCAAAGCCCAGCCCCGGAGGGGACCACAGCAAAGCCCAGCCCCAGGAGGGCACCACAGCAAAGCCCAGCCCCAGGAGGGCACCACAGCAAAGCCCAGCCCCAGGAGGGGACCACAGCAAAGCCCAGCCCCAGGAGGGCACCACAGCAAAGCCCAGCCCCGGAGGGCACCACAGCAAAGCCCAGCCCCAGCAGGGACCACAGCAAAGCCCAGCCCCAGGAGGGCACCACAGCAAAGCCCAGCCCCGGAGGGGACCACAGCAAAGCCCAGCCCCAGGAGGGCACCACAGCAAAGCCCAGCCCCAGGAGGGCACCACAGCAAAGCCCAGCCCCAGGAGGGCACCACAGCAAAGCCCAGCCCCAGGAGGGGACCACAGCAAAGCCCAGCCCCAGCAGGGACCACAGCAGAGCCCAGCCCCGGAGGGCACCACAGCAAAGCCCAGCCCCAGCAGGGACCACAGCAAAGCCCAGCCCCAGGAGGGCACCACAGCAAAGCCCAGCCCCGGAGGGGACCACAGCAAAGCCCAGCCCCAGGAGGGCACCACAGCAAAGCCCAGCCCCAGGAGGGCACCACAGCAAAGCCCAGCCCCGGAGGGGACCACAGCAAAGCCCAGCCCCAGGAGGGCACCACAGCAAAGCCCAGCCCCAGGAGGGCACCACAGCAAAGCCCAGCCCCGGAGGGGACCACAGCAAAGCCCAGCCCCGGAGGGGACCAAAGCAAAGCCCAGCCCCAGGAGGGCACCACAGCAAAGCCCAGCCCCAGGAGGGCACCACAGCAAAGCCCAGCCCCGGAGGGCACCACAGCAGAGCCCAGCCCCAGGAGGGGACCACAGCAAAGCCCAGCCCCAGCAGGGACCACAGCAAAGCCCAGCCCCAGGAGGGGACCACAGCAAAGCCCAGCCCCAGCAGGGACCACAGCAAAGCCCAGCCTCAGGAGGGACCACAGCAAAGCCCAGCCCCAGCAGGGACCACAGCAAAGCCCAGCCCCAGGAGGGGACCACAGCAAAGCCCAGCCCCAGCAGGGACCACAGCAAAGCCCAGCCTCAGGAGGGACCACAGCAAAGCCCAGCCCCAGCAGGGACCACAGCAAAGCCCAGCCTCAGGAGGGACCACAGCAAAGCCCAGCCCCAGCAGGGACCACAGCAAAGCCCAGCCTCAGGAGGGACCAAAGCAAAGCCCAGCCCCAGCAGGGACCACAGCAAAGCCCAGCCCCAGCAGGGACCACAGCAAAGCCCAGCCCCAGAGGGGACCAAAGCAAAGCCCAGCCCCAGCAGGGACCAAAGCAAAGCCCAGCCCCAGGAGGGAGCAAAGCAAAGCCCAGCCTCAGGAGGGACCACAGCAAAGCCCAGCCTCAGGAGGGACCAAAGCAAAGCCCAGCCCCAGCAGGGACCACAGCAAAGCCCAGCCCCAGAGGGGACCACAGCAAAGCCCAGCCTCAGGAGGGACCACAGCAAAGCCCAGCCTCAGGAGGGACCAAAGCAAAGCCCAGCCCCAGGAGGGACCACAGCAAAGCCCAGCCCCAGAGGGGACCACAGCAAAGCCCAGCCCCAGGACGGACCAAAGCCAAGCCCCCTGCATTGGCACTGCCACCCACATCCCACCCACACAGGGACGTGAGGGCTGGGGGGGCACTGCGTGGGCCAGCAACTCCAGCGGCAGGGCAGGCAGCTGGCACCCCTGGCAAGGTCAGAGCCTCTCCTCAGGAAGGGCTATTTCAGCCCAGCCTTCAGGAGCAGCCTGCAGCTCAGAGGCAGAAGTGCCCCTGAAAGACCTTCCACCCGTGCTGGGTGTCCCCATGGGGACTGTGCAGGGGGCAGCAGTGCCCTCCCTGCCTGCCAGCTGGCTCCTTACCCGGCCGCTCTTGAAAGCTTCACTCTTCTCCCCCAGAGCCAGCTCTGCAGAAGCCCTGGTGAAGTCTGCCAGCCCCCCGATGGGCAGGTACTCCTTGTCCAGCTTCTTGGCTGCCATCATGGCCTCGGCCTGGGGAGGAGACACAGACTCAGCAGGGGAGGCAGCTGCAGGTCGCTGCCCTGCTCCAGAGGGGCAAAGCTTTGCTTAACATCACTGAATCACAGAACCAGGCAGGCTGAAGAGAGCTCCGAGCTGAGCCAGCCCAGCCTGGCACCCAGCCCTGCCCCACCAACCACACCATGGCACTCAGTGCCAGCCTAGCACCCAGCCCTGCCCAACCAACCACACCATGGCACTCAGTGCCAACCTAGCACCCAGCCCTGCCCAAACAACCACACCATGGCACTCAGTGCCAACCTAGCACCCAGCCCTGCCCAAACAACCACACCAGGGCACTCAGTGCCAACCTAGCACCCAGCCCTGCCCAACCAACCACACCATGGCACTCAGTGCCAACCTAGCACCCAGCCCTGCCCCACCAACCACACCATGGCACTCAGTGCCAACCTAGCACCCAGCCCTGTCCCACCAACCATACCATGGCACTCAGTGCCAACCTAGCACCCAGCCCTGCCCAAACAACCACACCATGGCACTCAGTGCCAACCTAGCACCCAGCCCTGCCCAAACAACCACACCATGGCACTCAGTGCCAACCTAGCACCCAGCCCTGCCCAAACAACCACACCATGGCACTCAGTGCCAACCTAGCACCCAGCCCTGCCCAACCAACCACACCATGGCACTCAGTGCCCAGCCAGCCTTGGCTCCAACCCCTCCAGCCACGGCCACTCCACCACCTCCCTGGGCAGCCCATGCCAGTGCCAATCACTCTCTCTGCCAGCAGCTTCCTCCTCACAGCCAGCCCACACCTGCCCTGCCACAGCTTCAGCCTGGGGCCCCTTCTGCTGCTGCTGCCTGCCTGGCACCAGAGCCCAACCCCACCTGGCTACAGCCTCCCTGCAGGCAGCTGCAGGCAGCAATCAGCTCTGCCCTGAGCCTCCTCTGCTGCAGCCTGCACCCCCCCAGCTCCCTCAGCCTCTCCTCACAGGGCTGTGCTCCAGGCCCCTCCCCAGCCTTGCTGCCCTTCTCTCAGCACCTTCCAGCACCTCAGCAGCTCTCTGCAATTCAGGAGCCCACAGCTGCACACAGCACTCCAGGGCTGGCCTGAGCAGGGCTGGGCACAGGGGCACAAGAACCTCCCTTCTCCTGCTGCCCACACTGCTCCTCAGCCAGCCCAGGATGCCACTGGCTCTGCTGCCCACCTGGGCACACTGCTGCCTCCTCTGCAGCTGCTCTCTCACAGCACCCCCAGGGCCCTCTCTGCCTGCCTGCTCTCAGCCCCTCTGGCCCCAGCCTGCACTGCTGCTTGGGGCTGCTGTGGCCAAAGTGCACAACCTGCCCTTGGCCTTCTTCACTCTCATCCCCTTGGCCTCTGCCCACCCATGAAGCCTGCCCAGGTCCCTCTGCCAGGCTCTGCTGCCCTCCAACAGCTCCACAGCTGCTCCTGGCTTGCTGCCATCTGCAGCCTCACTGCTGCTGGACTCAATGCCCTCATCAGTTTCCCTTCAGAGGAGCTGCCTCTGCCCTGCTGCCTCTGCCCTGCTCCCTCTGCTTCACTGCTTCTCCTTCTTTGCCTGTGTCTCACTGCTCCTGGCCAGTGTGTTCTGCTCTGCCTGGTGCTTCAGACCAGCTTGGCCCTGATGCTTTGGGCTTGAGCTGCCTGCAAGCTGCAGTGCCTCAGTTCCCCAGGAGAAGCCATTGCAGTGCCTCAGGCCCTGGCAAGCAGTGCCACTGCCATGCTGCTCCTGCACAGCTGCCAGAGATGCTGCTGCACCTCTGCAAACCTCCCTGCCCAGAGGGACCAGGATCAGCTCAGACATCCTCTGCCTCTTGCCCAGCACCCTGGGAACATCTGGAAGCCTCTCAAGGGCTGAGCAGTTCCAACCCTGCCACAGAGGGGCCAGGGACTGCCTGGAGATTGCTCCTGCCCTGCACTGAGTGGCACAGAGCTGCCCTGGGGCTCCAGGCTGCCTCCCTGTCAGTGAGGCAAAGCCATTCTGTGGCCAAACCTTTCCTGCTTTCTAAGTCTCCTCCCTGAGTGCACTGCCCAGGAGCAGCCTTGGGAAGGGTTTCCCCACTCAATTAGCACCCAAAGGCAACTCATTTGCATAGAGCTGTGGGCAGGGCTTGGGGGTAATTACATTGACTGCCTCCTTTACGTCTCCTGCCCCCTTAACTGCCCCAGCCCCATCACTCTGACCTCATCCTCCCTGTGCCAAGCAGCCCAGCCAGGGTGTGCCAGCTGCCAACCATTTCACAGCCTGTTTCCAGCCCCCTGGCCCCAAAAGGCTCCATAATCCCCTGGAGGGCAGTGGCCACCTCCAGCTCCCTGCAGTGGAGTTTTAGCCTGGCTTAGGGGGAAACTGGTTCCCAGGGCTCAGCACAATTGCTAAGGCTAATCCAGCAGGGGCACAGCTCCAGCCCCTGTGTGGAGCTCAGGCAGCAGCAGCCTGCCCAGGAAACACCAGAGGACTCCTGGGCTGCAGGGCACAGTGAGGCTTGGCCTGGCTGGGAGGAGGACAAGCATGGCCTGGTTTATCCCTCACTGCTGAACAGCTCTGCTGTGTCTCTGCAGCTGTAGCTGCCCTAAGGGAGATGCCCAGGAGCAGGGCTCTGCTCAGACAGAAACAAGGAGACTTCTAAGGCCTTGGCTGACAGCTCCACAGCTGGCACTGGGCTGGAAGGGACCCTCTGAGGGCATCCTCTGCAACCCCCTGCAGGCAGCAGGGACAGCTCCAGCCAGAGCAGGCTGCACAGGGACACAGCCAGGCTGAGCCTGGAGGTCTCCATCGACAGAGCCTCAAGCACCTCCCTGGGCAGCCTGTGCCAGGCTCTCCCCACCCTCCCTGGACACAACTCCCTCCTGATGCCAACCTAACTCTGCCCTGCTCCAGCTCCAAACCATTGCCCTCAGCCTGTGCCCACAGCCCCTTCTGAGCAGTCCCTCCCCAGCCTGCCTGCAGCTCCCCTGCAGGTGTTGAACTGCAGCTCTCAGCTCTCCCTGCAGCCTTCTCCTCCCCAGGCTGCACAGCCCCAACCCTGCCAGCCTGTGCCCACAGCAGAGCTTCTCCAGCAGCCTCTCAGCATCTCGGTGGCCTCTCTCTGGACCCATCTCTCTCTCTGGTGCTGGGTCCCCACATCTGCCCCAGCCCTGCAGCTGAGCTCTCCCCAGAGCACAGCAGAGGGGCAGGATCTCCTCTCTCCACCTCTGCCCACCCTGCTGTGGATGCAGCCCAGGCTGCCCTTGGCCTTCTGTGCTGCCAGTGCCCACTGCTGCCTCCTGCCCAGCCTCTCCCCCCCAGCACCCCCAAGCCCTTCTCTGCAGGCTGCTCTCAAGCTCACCCAGCAGCCTGCACTGCTGCCCAGGGCTGCTCAGGTGCAGGACCTTGCCCTTGGCCTTACTGACCCTGCTGAGATTCTCCTCTGCCTCCTCTCCAGCCTGCCCAGGGCACCCTGGGTGGCTGTGGGGCTCCATGAGCTGCAGCTGCTGCAGTGACTCACTTGGGTCTCAGTGGACCCAAACAGGGACAGAGGGAAAGGGGAGGTGGTTCTGTAAGTTCTGCTGCTCACCTTTGTGCCTCCTTCACCTCCCTGCCCCTGCTGCCTTCAGCTGTGCCCGGCAGACCCTGGCTGGCCCTGCAGTGCCTGGGGCAGGCTCCAGCCCCGGGGCAGCATTCCTGCTCTGCCAATGTTTGCTGGCCCTGAGGTGGCTTTCCCCTGGCTGCAGAGCTTTGCAAGGCTGCTGTGGCTCTTCAGCAGCAGCAGCCAGGACTGAATCTTGCCCCAGAGGAGAGGAACTCACTTCCAGTTGCTGCCCCCTGCCAGGCACAGGCAAGTGAGAGGGTGAGGCTGAGTCAGGCTGCTCAGAGCTGTCTGCAGTCCCAGCCCCAGGATCCCAGCACGGTTGGGCTTGGGAGGGACCTCTGGAGCTCACCCACTCCAAGCCCCTGCCCCAGCAGGGCACCCACAGCAGCCTGCCCAGCAGCACAGTGCCCAGGGCGGGTTGGAAGCTCTGCAGAGACTCCACAGCCTCTCTGGGCAGCCTGCTCCAGGCTCCAGCAGCCTCACACCAAACAGCTTTCTCCTCCTGCTCACATGGAGCCTCCTGGGTGCCACTTTGTGCCCTCTGCCCCTTGGCCTGTGCCTGGGCACCACTGAGCAGAGTCTGGCCCCAGGCTCTTGCCCCCCACAGCTCCTTCAGCCCTTGCTGGGCACTGCTCAGCTGCCCTCTGGGGCTGCTCTGCTGCAGGCTCTCAGCCCCAGGGCTCTCAGCCTCTGCTGCTCCCAGAGCTGCTCCAGGCCCCTCAGCAGCTCTGCAGCCTGCCCTGGCCTCTCCCCAGCACTTCTCTGTCCCTCCTGAGCTGAGCAGCCCAGACCTGGGCACAGTCCTCCAGCTGTGGCCTCCCCAGGGCAGAGCAGAGAGGGGCAGGAGCCCCCTCCTTGAGCTGCTGCCCACACTCCTCTGAATGCCCTCCAGAAGACCCCTGGGGTCCTCCTGGCCATGAGGCATCCTTGCTGCCCCCTGGGGACCCTCCTGTCCCCCAGCACCCCCAGGGCCTTCCCTGTGGAGCAGAGGTCACCTCCTCAACCTGTCCTGCTGCAGGAGGTTGTTGCTGCTCCAGGCCTCCATCACCCTCACACCAAACAGCTTTCTCCTCCTGCTCACATGGAGCCTCCTGGGTGCCACTTTGTGCCCACTGCCCCTTGGCCTGGCCCTGGGCACCGTGGAGCAGAATCTGTGCCCATCCCCTTGCCCACCGCAGCGGCTGCAGCTCTTGCTGAGCACCCCCGGGGCAGTGCCAGGCTGCAGAGGCTGCCCCTGCCCCCTGCCGGCGCCTGGCAGCCCGCCCGGGCGGTGCCAGGCTGCAGAGGCTGCCCCTGCCCCCTGCCGGCCCGCCCGGGCAGTGCCAGGCTGCAGAGGCTGCCCCCGCCCCCTGCCGGCGCCTGGCACCCCGCCGGGCACACCTTGCGCATGCAGCTGAGCACGTAGGGCTTGCCGTTGTCGTCCCGGTAGGCTCCCACCCCCAGGTTCATCTTCTTAGCGTTGCTGTCGCGTTTGTAAGCTTCTGTCACCCCCAGGATGGGGTCGGGGGGACCCATCTCCACGTGGGACCACCAGGAGCTGAAAGAGGGCAGAGAGGGAGAGCAGGGATTAGGCTTGGCAAAAGGGCAAGGCTGGCAGCAGGGGAGAGACAACCTCCGGGGCAAGCCTGGGCTGCAGAGCAGTGGGAAAGGGAGCAGCAGAGCAGGGGGAAGCAGCCAGGGGACAACAGAGCCCCAGAGCCATCACCCAGGGCTGTGTTTTAAGTTGAAGAGCAGGCAGGGAGCTGCAGTGCTCTGTGGCTGGAGATAACTCAGGTTGGATGTAACTGAGCCCTGAGACAACCTCCAGGGCAAGCTTGGTCTTCAGAGCAGTGGGAAAGGGAGCAGCAGAGCAGGGGGAAGCAGCCAGGGGATAATAACCCCCCAGAGCCATCACCCAGGGCTGTGTTTCATGTGCAAGAGCAGGCAGGGAGCTGCAGTGCTCTGTGGCTGGGGGTAACTGAGCCCTGGGACAACCTCCAGACCAAGTCTGGGCTGCAGAGCAGTGGAAAAGGGAGCAGCAGAGCAGGGGGAAGCAGCCAGGGGACAACAAAGCCCCAGAGCCATCACCCAGGGCTGTTTCATGTGGAAGAATGACTGCAGTGCTCTGTGGCTGGAGATAACTGAGCCTTGGGACAACCTCCAGGCCAAGCTTGGTCTGCAGAGCAGTGGGAAAGGGAGCAGCAGAGCACAGGGGATCAGCCAGAGGATAATACCCCCCCAGAGCCATCACCCAGGGCTGTGTTTCATGTTGAAGAGCAGGCAGGGAGCAAGCTTGGGCTGCAGAGCAGTGGGAAAGGGAGCAGCAGAGCAGGGGGAAGCAGCCAGGGGACAACAGAGCCCCAGAGCCATCACCCAGGGCTGTGTTTCATGTGCAAGAGCAGGCAGGGAGCTGCAGTGCTCTGTGGCTGGGGGTAACTCAGCTTGGAGGTAACTGAGCCCTGGGACAACCCCCAGACCAAGCCTGGGCTGCAGAGCAGTGGGAAAGGGAGCAGCAGAGCAGGGGGAAGCAGCCAGAGGATAATAACCCCCCCAGAGCCATCACCCAGGGCTGTGTTTCATGTGCAAGAGCAGGCAGGGAGCTGCAGTCCTCTGTGGCTGGAGATAACTCAGGTTGGATGTAACTGAGCCCTGGGACAACCTTCAGGGCAAGCCTGGGCTGCAGAGCAGTGGGAAAGGGAGCAGCAGAGCAGGGGGAAGCAGCCAGGGGACAACAGAGCCCCAGAGCCATCACCCAGGGCTGTGTTTCATGTGCAAGAGCAGGCAGGGAGCTGCAGTGCTCTGTGGCTGGGGGTAACTGAGCCCTGGGACAACCTTCAGGCCAAGCCTGGGCTGCAGAGCAGTGGGAAAGAGAATCAGCCAGGGGACAACAAAGCCACCCCAAATCTATGACCTCTCTGGCCAAGCATCATTTGCCTCCCACCAATGCACTGCACCAGCAGCTGCTTTGCTTCCCACCACTGCACTGCACCAGCAGCTGCTTTGCTTCCCACCACTGCACTGCACCAGCAGCTGCTTTGCTTCCCACCACTGCACTGCACCAGCAGCTGCTTTGCTTCCCATCACTGCACTGCACCAGGAGCTGCTTTGCTTCCCACCACTGCACTGCACCAGCAGCTGCTTTGCTTCCCATCACTGCACTGCACCAGCAGCTGCTTTGCTTCCCACCACTGCACTGCACCAGCAGCTGCTTTGCTTCCCACCACTGCACTGCACCAGCAGCTGCTTTGCTTCCCACCACTGCACTGCACCAGCAGCTGCTTTGCTTCCCACCACTGCACTGCACCAGCAGCTGCTTTGCTTCCCACCACTGCACTGCACCAGCAGCTGCTTTGCTTCCCACCACTGCACTGCACCAGCAGCTGCTTTGCTTCCCACCACTGCACTGCACCAGGAGCTGCTTTGCTTCCCACCACTGCACTGCACCAGCAGCTGCTTTGCTTCCCACCACTGCACTGCACCAGCAGCTGCTTTGCTTCCCACCACTGCACTGCACCAGCAGCTGCTTTGCTTCCCACCACTGCACTGCACCAGCAGCTGCTTTGCTTCCCACCACTGCACTGCACCAGCAGCTGCTTTGCTTCCCACCACTGCACTGCACCAGCAGCTGCTTTGCTTCCCACCACTGCACTGCACCAGCAGCTGCTTTGCTTCCCACCACTGCACTGCACCAGCAGCTGCTTTGCTTCCCACCACTGCACTGCACCAGCAGCTGCTTTGATTCCCACCACTGCACTGCACCAGCAGCTGCTTTGCCTCCCACCACTGCACTGCACCAGGAGCTGCTTTGCTTCCCACCACTGCACTGCACCAGGAGCTGCTTTGCTTCCCACCACTGCACTGCACCAGGAGCTGCTTTGCTTCCCACCACTGCACTGCATCAGGAGCTGCTTTGCTTCCCACCACTGCACTGCATCAGGAGCTGCTTTGCTTCCCACTGCTCTGCAAGGCTCCTGCCCTCTCTGCCCTGTTGCTAGGACATGCTGCACCCAGACAGAGCCCTTTGAATGTCAAGGGTAGGCTACAGCCTGCTATAAAAAGAAACCTGTGGCTGTCTCCTTTGCCCACAGCCTCTGCCCAGCCCATGCCAAGGCTCTGCAGATGGTGCAGGAGAAGCAGCATGGGGGGGTATGAGGGGGGTTAATCTGGCTGGCACCTCAGGAAGGTCAGAAAGAGCCAAGTGTGGAGTCCTGCACTGGAGCAGCAACAACCTCCTGCAGCAGGACAGGTTGAGGAGGTGACCTCTGCTCCACAGGGAAGGCCCTGGGGGTGCTGGGGGGGAGAGGCTGGGCAGGAGGCAGCAGTGGGCACTGGCAGCACAGAAGGCCAGGGGCAGCCTGGGCTGCACCCACAGCAGCGTGGGCAGAGGTGGAGAGAGGAGATCCTGCCCCTCTGCTCTGCTCTGCTCTGCTCTGGGGAGACCTCAGCTGCAGGGCTGGGGCAGATGTGGGGACCCCAGCACCAGAGAGAGAGATGGGTCCAGAGAGAGGCCACCAAGATGATCAGAGAGGGTCCAGAGGAGGCCACCAAGACGCTGAGAGGCTGCTGGAGCAGCTCTGCTGTGGGCACAGGCTGGCAGAGTTGGGGCTGTGCAGCCTGGAGAGGAGAAGGCTGCAGGGAGAGCTGAGAGCTGCAGTTCAGTACCTGCAGGGGAGCTGCAGGCAGGCTGGGGAGGGACTGCTCAGAAGGGGCTGTGGGCACAGGCTGAGGGCAATGGTTTGGAGCTGGAGCAGGGCAGAGTTAGGTTGGCATCAGGAGGGAGTTGTGCCCAGGGAGGGTGGGGAGAGCCTGGCACAGGCTGCCCAGGGAGGTGCTTGAGGCTCTGTCGATGGAGACCTCCAGGTTCAGCCTGGCTGTGTCCCTGTGCAGCCTGCTCTGGCTGGAGCTGTCCCTGCTGCCTGCAGGGGGGTTGCAGAGGATGCCCTCAGAGGGTCCCTTCCAGCCCAGTGCCAGCTGTGAATCATTTCCTCACCTCAGGCTCAGCTCCCACCCCTCTCAGGACAGCAATTCCCAACAACAATCCTGCACTTATCCTCTCAGGAGGCTCTGGGGGGAAAACAGGGGCAGCAAATCCCCCCCCCCGGGCAGAGCCACCTCGGGCAGTTTATAAATGGCAGCAGTGCTCAGCAGCCTCTGGACCACAAACAAGTCAGACTGCCCCAGCAGGGGATCAGCTCAGCGAGGAGGATGAGTCAGTCGGGACAGAAAGCTGCTGCAGGAGCAGGCAGCATGGAATGGGGCTCGGGAATGACTCCTCCAACGCCTGCCTGGCAGCAGGAGGGGTGGAGGAAGAGGAAGACTCTGCAGAGTGTGAGTGGCTCTGTGGTTTTTACTCCCCCCCCAGGGCCCTTCTGGCAGAGCTCAGCCACTGCTCCTTCTTCTTCCTGGGCTTTGCACCAAGCAGCTTAGGGTGGTTTGGGGACTTAGGTCCCAATCCTGCCAGCACTTAAGCAGCTCACTGAGCTCTAATACACTGCTGCTGATCCTGCAGGCATCCACCTAAGCCACAGCAGCCCAGCAGCGAGGTGCTCTGCTCTGAGCCTGGCCTTACAGCAGCCCAAGGCAGCCAAGGGGAGCTTTAGGACTGATTTTCCCCTGGACTCAGCCTGAGGGGCAAAGCAAACTCCTCTGCTGTGCCCAGAGGTGAGGTTACAGGGGACAGGAGACACTGAACCAGAGTCAATCAGGCTGGAAGAGAGCTCCAGGCTCTGCCAGTCCAACCTAGCACCCAGCCCTGCCCAACCAACCACACCATGGCACTCAGTGCCAACCTAGCACCCAGCCCTGCCCAACCAACCAGAGCATGGCACTCAGTGCCAACCTAGCACCCAGCCCTGCCCAACCAACCACACCATGGCACTAAGTGCCAACCTAGCACCCAGCCCTGCCCAACCAACCACACCATGGCACTCAGTGCCAACCTAGCACCCAGCCCTGCCCAAACAACCACACCATGGCACTCAGTGCCCAACCTAGCACCCAGCCCTGCCCAAACAACCACACCATGGCACTCAGTGCCAACCTAGCACCCAGCCCTGCCCAACCAACCACACCATGGCACTCAGTGCCCAGCCAGCCTTGGCTCCAACCCCTCCAGCCACGGCCACTCCACCACCTCCCTGGGCAGCCCATGCCAGTGCCAATCACTCTCTCTGCCAGCAGCTTCCTCCTCACAGCCAGCCCACACCTGCCCTGACACAGCTTCAGCCTGGGGCCCCTTCTGCTGCTGCTGCCTGCCTGGCACCAGAGCCCAACCCCACCTGGCTACAGCCTCCCTGCAGGCAGCTGCAGGCAGCAATCAGCTCTGCCCTGAGGCTCCTCTGCTGCAGCCTGCACCCCCCCAGCTCCCTCAGCCTCTCCTCACAGGGCTGTGCTCCAGGCCCCTCCCCAGCCTTGCTGCCCTTCTCTCAGCACCTTCCAGCACCTCAGCAGCTCTCTGCAATTCAGGACCCAGCAGAGGGGTGGCCTGAGCAGTGCTGGGCAGCCTGCAGGCAGAGCAGGGTACCCAGGGCACAGAGAGGCCATCCTTGCTGCACAGGGCTTTGGGAGAAGAGACCTTAGATAGGATGGTTTGGGTTGGAAGGGACCTTAACAAATGATCCAGTGCCAACCTCCTGCCATGGCCTGGGACACTTCCTGCTAGGTCACACTGCTCAAGGCCTCATCCAACCTGGCTTTGTCCACTTCCAGGCTTGGAGCTTCCACAACTTCTCTGGGCAACCTGTGCCAGTGCCTCAGCACCCTGCTGGGGCAAGAACTTCCTCCTCTTGTCTCATCTAAATCCAGCTGCTTCCAGGCTGAAGCCATCCCCCCTCACCCCATCACTCCATGCCTTTGCCAGAAGCCTCTCTCCTGCTCCCCTGCAGCCCACTTCAACTACTGGAAGGCTGCTCTAAGCCTCCTCTTCTCCAGCCTAAACCACCCCAGCTCCCCAGCCTGTCTCCACAGCAGCCCTCTCATCACCTCCTTGGAGTCCTCTGGCCCCAAGGGAGCTGAAGCCACAAGTCCTAACACCTCCCCAGCCCACAGCACTGCCACCTTCTTGTCTCAGCACTGTGCTCTGTTTTATTTTGAGCCATGCAATAAAGGTCAGGGTTATAAACAGCACAGCCTGCAGAGCATCGTGGGGCAGGAAGGGAAGCTGAACTGCCTGAGGGACAGCAAAGAAAGCAGCTCCTCCAGCTGCACAAACACAGCAGCCCCAGAGGAGGAGCTGAGATGCTGAGGAGATGGTGTCCAGCTTCTTCCCAGGCTGCTCTTCTCAGGCCCTTTAAAGCAAGCATAGGTGGGACAGAGAAAGGGAGGAAAATCCTCCAGGAGCTGCCAGAAAGTAGCCAAAGCCTTTCAGAATGCCTGTGGAGCTCCTGGCCCAAGCTGCAGAGAGCCAAGAGTGAGCTGCTGGGCTCATGGCAGGCTCAGGAAGGTTTTTTGCCCCAGGTGAGTGAGCAGCTCTGACTCCAGTGAAGGTTTCCAGCTGCTCCCCCAGTGACAGTCAGGGAAGGTACTGGACCTGGGGCTGGTTAGCCTGGAGAGAAGATCCAGAGGGGATCTGATCAATGTCTGTAGAGTCCTCCCTCTGCTCTGCCCTGCTGGGGCCACAGCTGGAATACTGCATCCAGTTCAGGGCTGCCCAGTTCAGGAGGGACAGGGATCTGCTGGAGAGAGGCTGCAAGGATGCTGCAGGGGCTGCAGCACTGCCTGGTGAGGAGAGGCTGAGAGCCCTGGGGCTGAGTCTGCAGGGGAGAAGACTGAGAGGGGACCTGAGCAGTGCCTGTCAGTGCCTGAGGGCTGGGGGTCAGGAGGGGAGGCACAGGGACAGCCTCTGCTCACCTGTGCCCTGGCACAGGACAAAGGCAAGGGATGGCAACTGCAGCACAGGAAGCTGCACCTCAACAGGAGAAAGAACTTCTTGAGTGTGAGGGTCCCAGAGCCTGGCACAGGCTGCCCAGAGAGGTTGTGGAGTCTCCTTCCCTGGAGCCTTTCCAGCCCTGCCTGGATGTGTTCCTGTGCCACCTGTGCTGGATTCTCTGCTCCTGCTCTGGCAGGGGTGGGACTTGGAAGCTCTCCAGAGCTCCCTTCCCACCCCTGACACCCTGTGGCCTTCAAAGCCTCTGCCAAAGAGGCAGCTCTGCCAGCTGGAGCGGAGCAGAGAGGGGCTGAGGGTGCCAGTGCCTGGCTGGGCAGCACTGCTGAAGCCAATACTGACCTAAGCCCCACGCCCGCGGGCTGCTGCCTGCCTACCGCAGCCTTGCAAGCCCAAACGTTCAGCTGTGGAAAGCTTCCCACCCAGCAAAGCACTTCAGCAGCTGCCTCCTGATGCAGCACTTAGCCCCTCAGATAGCATCAGTGCGCCCAAAGGGCAGCTCTTAACCACTTCGTGTCTCTGCAGCTGCCTCCAAAAGCCCATCCCCAGCTCAGGGTGGTGGGAACAGCTCTGAGCACTACCTCCCCAACCGGCCCAGGGCAGGCAGCTGAAGGAACACAAAGGGATAAAGGTGAAGGAACACAAAGGGATAGATGAAGGAAGATAAGGGAAGGCAAAGGGATAAAGATGAAGGAACAAAGGGATAGATGAAGAAAGATAAGGGAAGGCAAAGGGATAAAGATGAAGGAACACAAAGGGGATAGATGAAGGAAGATAAGGGAAGGCAAAGGGATAAAGATGAAGGAACACAAAGGGATAGATGAAGGAAGATAAGGGAAGGCAAAGGGATAAAGATGAAGGAACACAAAGGGATAGATGAAGGAAGATAAGGGAAGGCAAAGGGATAAAGGTGAAGGAACAAAGGGATAGATGAAGAAAGATAAGGGAAGGCAAAGGGATAAAGGTGAAGGAACAAAGGGATAGATGAAGAAAGATAAGGGAACACAAAGGGATAAAGGTGAAGGAACACAAAGGGATAGATGAAGGAAGATAAGGGAACACGAAGGGATAAAGGTGAAGGAACACAAAGGGATAAAGGTGAAGGAACACAAGGGGATAGATGAAGGAAGATAAGGGAAGACAAAGGGATAAAGATAAGGGAACACAAAGGGATAGATGAAGGAAGATAAGGGAACACAAAGGGATAAAGGTGAAGGAACATGAAGGGATAGATGAAGGAAGATAAGGGAACACGAAGGGATAAAGGTGAAGGAACACAAAGGGATAAAGGTGAAGGAACACAAAGGGATAAAGGTGAAGGAACACAAGGGGATAGATGAAGGAAGATAAGGGAAGACAAAGGGATAAAGATAAGGGAACACAAAGGGATAGATGAAGGAAGATAAGGGAACACAAAGGGATAAAGGTGATGGAACACGAAGGGATAGATGAAGGAAGGTAAGGGAACACAAAGGGATAAAGGTGATGGAACACGAAGGGATAGATGAAGGAAGGTAAGGGAACAGGAAGGGATAAAGGTGAAGGAACACAAAGGGATAAAGGTGAAGGAACACAAGGGGATAGATGAAGGAAGATAAGGGAACACGAAGGGATAAAGGTGAAGGAACACAAAGGGATAAAGGTGAAGGAACACAAAGGGATAAAGGTGAAGGAAGATAAGGGAACAGGAAGGGATAAAGGTGAAGGAACACAAAGGGATAAAGGTGAAGGAACACAAGGGGATAGATGAAGGAAGATAAGGGAACACGAAGGGATAAAGGTGAAGGAACACAAAGGGATAAAGGTGAAGGAACACAAAGGGATAGATGAAGGAAGATAAGGGAACATGAAGGGATAAAGGTGAAGGAACACAAAGGGATAAAGGTGAAGGAACACAAAGGGATAGATGAAGGAAGATAAGGGAACAGGAAGGGATAAAGGTGAAGGAACACGAAGGGATAGATGAAGGAAGATAAGGGAACACAAAGGGATAGATGAAGAAAGATAAGGGAACACAAAGGGATAAAGGTGAAGGAACATGAAGGGATAGATGAAGGAAGATAAGGGAACAGGAAGGGATAAAGGTGAAGGAACACAAAGGGATAGATGAAGGAAGATAGGGGAACACAAAGGGACGAAGATAAGGGAACACAAAGAGATAGATGAAGGAAGATAAGGGAACACGAAGGGCTAAAGGTGAAGGAACACAAAGGGATAGATGAAGGAAGATAAGGGAACATGAAGGGATAGATGAAGAAAGATAAGGGAACACAAAGGGATAAAGGTGAAGGAACACAAGGGGATAGATGAAGGAAGATAAGGAACACAAAGGGATAAAGGTGAAGGAACACAAAGGGATAGATGAAGGAAGATAAGGGAAGGCAAAGGGATAAAGGTGAAGGAACACAAAGGGATAGATGAAGGAAGATAAGGGAACACAAAGGGATAAAGGTGAAGGAACACAAAGGGATAGATGAAGGAAGATAAGGGAACAGGAAGGGATAAAGGTGAAGGAACACAAAGGGATAGATGAAGGAAGATCAGGGAACATGAAGGGATAAAGGTGAAGGAACACAAAGGGATAAAGGTGAAGGAACACAAAGGGATAGATGAAGGAAGATAAGGGAACATGAAGGGATAAAGGTGAAGGAACACAAAGGGATAAAGGTGAAGGAACACAAGGGGATAGATGAAGAAAGATAGGGGAACACAAAGGGATAAAGGTGAAGGAAGATAGGGGAACATGAAGGGATAAAGGTGAAGGAACACAAAGGGATAGATGAAGGAAGATAAGGGAACACAAAGGGATAAAGGTGAAGGAACACAAAGGGATAGATGAAGGAAGATAAGGGAACACAAAGGGATAAAGGTGAAGGAACACAAAGGGATAGATGAAGGAAGATAAGGGAACATGAAGGGATAAAGGTGAAGGAACACAAAGGGATAAAGGTGAAGGAACACAAAGGGATAGATGAAGGAAGATAAGGGAACACAAAGGGATGAAGATAAGGGAACACAAAGAGATAGATGAAGGAAGATAAGGGAACACGAAGGGATAAAGGTGAAGGAACACAAAGGGATAAAGGTGAAGGAACACAAGGGGCCAATGCTGCCTGGGATCCGCGGGAGCAGAGCTGCCCCTGGGGAGCTGTGCAGACGCCAGGGTGCTCAGAGCCCCTCTCCTCTGACCCGGGCTCCACGTGGCCCTTCAGCCTGCTGCAGCAGAAGCTGGAGGGAGGCAAAGCTGCCTCCTTTCCAGCCCAAGGGCAGGAAGCACAGGTCCATAGCAGCTGCTCCTCCTCCACAAGTGCTGGGGAGAGCAAGGACGTGAGGGGCCCTGCTTACTGCCCAGGGTTAATCAGTACCTGCCAGGCTGTTTATGTGCTGAAGGGGGAACAGATCCCTGCTTTCCTGCTTCAGCATGGCCTGGGAGCTGATCCATAAAGCCTCCCCAGCTGGCACGGATCAGGAGTCAAAGAACTCTGCTGAGCAGCAAGACCTTGGCCAAATCCCTCTGCAGGCTTCTGGAGCTGCCCCCAGCACTCTGTGCCCTGGGCTGTGTGGGGCTGCTCCGGTGCTGGGCAGAGCTCCAGCTGTGCCCAGGAGCCTTCTACACATGGAATCGTGGAACCAGGCAGGCTGGAAGAGAGCTCCAAGCTCTGCCAGTCCAACCCAGCACCCAGCCCTAGCCAAGCAACCAGAGCATGGCATTCAGTGCCAACCTAGCACCCAGCCCTGCCCAACCAACCACACCATGGCACTCAGTGCCAACCTAGCACCCAGCCATAGTCAAGCAACCAGAGCATGGCATTCAGTGCCAACCTAGCACCCAGCCCTAGCCAAGCAACCAGAGCATGGCATTCAGTGCCAACCTAGCACCCAGCCATAGTCAAGCAACCAGAGCATGGCACTCAGTGCCAACCTAGCACCCAGCCCTAGCCAAGCAACCAGAGCATGGCATTCAGTGCCAACCTAGCACCCAGCCCTGCCCAACCAACCACACCATGGCACTCAGTGCCAACCTAGCACCCAGCCCTGCCCAAACAACCACACCATGGCACTCAGTGCCCAGCCAGCCTTGGCTCCAACCCCTCCAGCCACAGCCACTCCACCACCTCCCTGGGCAGCCCATGCCAGTGCCAATCACTCTCTCTGCCAGCAGCTTCCTCCTCACAGCCAGCCCACACCTGCCCTGACACAGCTTCAGCCTGGGGCCCCTTCTGCTGCTGCTGCCTGCCTGGCACCAGAGCCCAACCCCACCTGGCTACAGCCTCCCTGCAGGCAGCTGCAGGCAGCAATCAGCTCTGCCCTGAGCCTCCTCTGCTGCAGCCTGCACCCCCCCAGCTCCCTCAGCCTCTCCTCACAGGGCTGTGCTCCAGGCCCCTCCCCAGCCTTGCTGCCCTTCTCTCAGCACCTTCCAGCACCTCAGCAGCTCTCTGCAATTCAGGAGCCCACAGCTGGACACAGCACTCCAGGGCTGGCCTGAGCAGGGCTGGGCACAGGGGCACAAGAACCTCCCTTCTCCTGCTGCCCACACTGCTCCTCAGCCAGCCCAGGCTGCCACTGGCTCTGCTGCCCACCTGGGCACACTGCTGCCCACACTCTTCCTGCTCCATCCCATCAGGGCAGCAGAGCCCAGAGCTGCCAGTATGACTCCAGCCCTCCCTGGTCCTGCCTTGCTTGCACCCTGCTCAAGCCAGGTTCGCACCCGAGGGCACAGCTTTAGCACTGGCAGCACCACCCCAGCCCTGTTACACGGTGCCTGGGGGGGGTGGGGGTGTCCCTGCAGACCCCTTATTCCCAGCCCCACCTCTCGGGGGTCTGCCGGGCCCCCCTGCACAGTGCACACTGCCAGGCACACCTCAGCGCTGCTGTAGCAGGGGACACAAAGCTCCCGGGGCTCCGCTTCTCGGTGCCCAGCCCCGGCAGCGCCCCCGCCGCACCGCGCGGGCTGCGCCCAGCCCCGCCTGCTGTCCCCGGCCCCGCTGCACGGTGCACACAGCCAGCGGCACCCTGGCCCCGGTGCACGGTGCACACAGCCAGCGGCACCCTGGCCCCGCCGCACGGTGCACACAGCCAGCGGCACCCTGGCCCCGCCGCACGGTGCACACAGCCAGCGGCACCCCGGCCCCGCTGCACGGTGCACACAGCCAGCGGCACCCTGGCCCCGCCGCACGGTGCACACAGCCAGCGGCACCCTGGCCCCGGTGCACGCCGCTCAGCCTACCCCCGGCCCCGGGTCTCGGCTCCCAGAATGAGCCTGGCCCCGCTGCCCCTACCCACTGCCGGCAGCACCCCCCGCGGTGCCCGTGGTGCCCCCAGCTCAGTCTCTCGGTGCCCATAATGCTCCCATCCCTGTCTCTCGCTGCCCGTGATGCCCCCAGCTCGGTCTGTTGGTGCCCGTGATGCCCCCAGCTCGGTCTCTCGCTGCCCGTGGTGCCCCCAGCCAGGTCTCTCGCTGCCCACAATGCTCCCATCCCTGTCTCTCGCTGCCCGTGATGCCCCCAGCTCGGTCTGTTGGTGCCCGTAATGCCCCCAGCTCGGTCTCTCGCTGCCCATGATGCCCCCAGCCAGGTCTCTCGCTGCCCGTGATGCCCCCAGCTCGGTCTCTCGGTGCCCGTGATGCCCCTAGCTCGGTCTGTTGGTGCCCGTAATGCCCCCAGCTCGGTCTCTCGCTGCCCGTGATGCCCCCAGCTCGGTCTCTCCGTGCCCATAATGACCCCAGCTCGGTCTGTCGCTGCCTGTGGTGTCCCCAGCTCGGTCTCTCGCTGCCCATAATGCTCCCATCCCTGTCTCTCGCTGCCCGTGGTGCCCCCAGCCAGGTCTCTCGCTGCCCGTGGTGCCCCCAGCCAGGTCTCTCGCTGCCCGTGATGCCCCCGGCCCGGCCCAAGCCCGCAGCCCCCCCGCGCCCTCCAGCGGCTCCCAAGGGCAGGCGGGGGGGGGGAAGCAGGCGGGGGAGCAGTCTGGGGGGGGGCAGTCTGGGGGGAGGCAGGCTGGGGGGAGGCAGGCTGGGGGGGGAGCAGTCTGGGGGGGGCAGTCTGGGGGGCAGGAGGGAGGGGGATGCAGGCGGGGGGGCAGGCTGGGGGGGGCAGGCTGGGAGGGGCAGGCTGGGGGGGGCAGGCTGGGGGGAGCAGGCTGGGGGGGGCAGTCGGGGGGGTGGCAGTCGGAGGGGGGCAGGCTGGGGGGGGGCAGGCTGGGGGGGGGCAGGCTGGGGAGGGGGCAGGCGGGGGGCTCCCGGCCCGGCCTCAGCCAATCAGCTCGCCAGGACGCGCCGCGCGCCCCCCGACCCGCTGCGCCCACGGCCAATCCGAGAGCCGTTCCCACACCCCCGTCCCGCCCCCACATCGCCGCCGGCGCCTACGGGCTCCGCGGAGGGACAGATTTCTCCCGGCGAAGGACACCCGCCCCCCCCCCCCCCCCCCCCCCAACCCCGCTCCCCTTCCCCTGCCTGCAAAGGGCACCGCGCTCAGCGGCCAGCAAGCTGCTCCGCTGGCACCGGCAGGGCCTAAACCACCTCCTCAGCCCTCACCTGGCGCGGTTAGCGGCGGCCGTAAAGAAGCGGGGGGCGGCGAGGAGCCGGCGAGTGTGGAGGAGCGCCATGGCGGCGGCGTGCGGGCGGCAGGCGGGCTGCGAACGGACACCTCCCGGCGCGGCCGCCGGCTCCGCGCCCCGCCCCGCCCCGCGCAGGCTCCGGCCCCCGCCCCGCCGGCACTCGCCCCCTGGCGGCACGGAGGGCGCACTGCGAGGCGCTCCGCTCGCCCAGCCCGCACTGCGCGGGGCTACGGCAGGCGGCGCTGCGGCACAGCGGGGAGCAAAGGGCGGCACTGGGGCACAGCGGGCAGCAAAGGGCGGCACAGGGGCACAGCGGGCGGCATTGGGGCACAGCGGGCGGCACAGGGCTGTATTGGGGCACAGCGGGCAGCAAAGGGCTGCATTGGGGCACAGCGGGCAGCACAGGGCTGCATTGGGGCACAGCGGGCAGCACAGGGCTGTATTGGGGCACGGCGGGCAGCACAGGGCTGCATTGGGGCACAGCGGGCGGCACAGGGCTGTATTGGGGCACAGCGGGCGGCACAGGGCTGTATTGGGGCACGGCGGGCAGCACAGGGCTGTATTGGGGCACAGCGGGCGGCACAGGGCTGTATTGGGGCACAGCGGGCGGCACAGGGCTGTATTGGGGCACAGCGGGCAGCACAGGGCAGCATTGGGGCACAGCGGGCAGCATTGGGGCACAGCGGGCAGCACAGGGCTGTATTGGGGCACGGCGGGCAGCACAGGGCTGTATTGGGGCACAGCGGGCAGCACAGGGCTGTATTGGGGCACAGCGGGCGGCACAGGGCTGTATTGGGGCACAGCGGGCGGCACAGGGCTGTATTGGGGCACAGCGGGCAGCAAAGGGCAGCATTGGGGCACAGCGGGCGGCACAGGGCTGTATTGGGGCACAGCGGGCGGCACAGGGCTATATTGGGGCACAGCGGGCAGCACAGGGCTGTATTGGGGCACAGCGGGGAGCAAAGGGCAGCATTGGGGCACAGCGGGCAGCATTGGGGCACAGCGGGCAGCACAGGGCTGTATTGGGGCACAGCGGGCAGCACAGCGCTTTATTGGGGCACAGCGGGCAGCAAAGGGCAGCATTGGGGCACAGCGGGGAGCAAAGGGCAGCATTGGGGCACAGCGGGCAGCATTGGGGCACAGCGGGCAGCACAGGGCTGTATTGGGGCACAGCGGGCAGCACAGCGCTTTATTGGGGCACAGCGGGCAGCATTGGGGCACAGTGGGCAGCACAGGGCTGTATTGGGGCACAGCGGGCAGCACAGGGCTGCACTGGGGCACAGCGGGCAGCACAGGGCTGTATTGGGGCACAGCGGGCAGCACAGGGCTGTATTGGGGCACAGCGGGCAGCACAGGGCTGCACTGGGGCACAGCGGGCAGCACAGGGCTGCACTGGGGCACAGCGGGCAGCAAAGGGCTGTATTGGGGCACAGTGGGCAGCACAGGGCTGTATTGGGGCACAGCGGGGAGCAAAGGGCAGCACTGGGGCACAGCGGGCAGCAAAGGGCAGCACTGGGGCACAGCAGGCGGCACAGGGCTGCACTGGGGCACAGCGGGCAGCATTGGGGCACAGCGGGCAGCACAGGGCTGCACTGGGGCACAGCGGGCAGCATTGGGGCACAGCGGGCAGCACAGGGCTGCACTGGGGCACAGCGGGCAGCATTGGGGCACAGCGGGCAGCACAGGGCTGCACTGGGGCACAGCGGGCAGCACTGGGGCACAGCGGGCAGCACAGGCCTGCACTGGGGCACAGCAGGCAGCAAAGGACTGCACTGGGTCACACCAGGCTGCACTGGGTGACAGTTGGCAGCAAAGGGCTGCACTGGGGCGCAGTGGGCAGCAAAGATCTTCACTGGGTCACAGCAGGCTGCAATGGGTCACAGTGGGCAGCAAAGGGGTGCCCTGGGTCACAGCAGGCTGCACTGGTTCACAGTGGGCAGCAAAGGGCCGTACTGGGTCATAGTGGGCAGCAAAGGGCTGCACTGGGGCACAGCAGGCTCTACTGAGGCACAGTGGTCATCAAAGGACTGCACTGGGGCACAGTGGGCAGCAAAGGGCTGTATTGGGGCACAGCGGGCAGCACAGGGCTGTATTGGGGCACAGCGGGCAGCAAAGGGCTGCACTGGGTCACACCAGGCTGCACTGGGGCACAGTGGGCAGCAAAGGGCTGCACTGGGTCACACCAGGCTGCACTGGGGCGCAGTGGGCAGCAAAGGGCTGCACTGGGGCACACCAGGCTGCACTGGGGCGCAGTGGGCAGCAAAGGGCTGCACTGGGGCACACCAGGCTGCACTGGGGCACACCAGGCTGTACTGGGGCACAGTGGGCAGCAAAGGGCTGCACTGGGTCACACCCGGCTGCACTGGGGCACAGTGGGCAGCAAAGGGCTGCACTGGGTCACACCAGGCTGCACTGGGGCACAGTGGGCAGCAAAGGGCTGCACTGGGTCACACCAGGCTGCACTGGGGCGCAGTGGGCAGCAAAGGGCTGCACTGGGGCACACCAGGCTGCACTGGGGCGCAGTGGGCAGCAAAGGGCTGCACTGGGGCACACCAGGCTGCACTGGGGCACACCAGGCTGTACTGGGGCACAGTGGGCAGCAAAGGGCTGCACTGGGTCACACCAGGCTGCACTGGGGCACAGTGGGCAGCAAAGGGCTGCCCTGGGTTGTGGTGGGTTGTCTGAGCTGTCCTGGGCTGTCCTGGGTGTCCCTGGGGTGTCCCTGGGGTGTCCCTGGGGTGCCCCTGTGGCTCTGGCAGGGTCTGGGGTGGGGAGCTGGCAGCTGCTGGCCAGCGAGGCTGTGCTGGATGCCACCACCCCGGGGCTGTCAGTGTGCCCAGCATGCCTGTGCTCTGCTGCCCAGGGATGCTCCACACCTCCTCCTCCAAACCTGCAGGGGGTAGAGGCTGTGGGGGAGTCCCAGCTCACCCCACAACCCCCCAGTGCACTTTGGGAGGGGTCTCACTTCAGCCTGCCAAGCCCCAGCCCACTCCGTGGGGCTCCCATCTCTCCCTGCCACCCCACAACCTGTCCCTGCCACCCTCTAACCAGCTTTGAGGGGCTCCACCCTACCCTGCCACTCCCCTCTGCACTTTGTGTAGGTCCCATCTCCCCCTGAGCCCCCAGCAACCTCTCCCTGCCACCCCCCAACCCCCTTTGTAAGGCTCCCACCTCTCCCTGCCAGCCTCTAACCCCCTTTGTGAGGCTCCCACCTCTCCCTGCCAGCCTCTAACCCCCTTTGGGAGGCTCCCACCTCTCCCTGCCAGCCTCTAACCCCCTTTGTAAGGCTCCCACCTCTCCCTGCCAGCCTCTAACCCCCTTTGTGAGGCTCCCACCTCTCCCTGCCAGCCTCTAACCCCCTTTGTGAGGCTCCCACCTCTCCCTGCCAGCCTCTAACTCCCTTTGTGAGGCTCCCACCTCTCCCTGCCAGCCTCTAACCCCCTTTGTAAGGCTCCCACCTCTCCCTGCCAGCCTCTAACTCCCTTTGTAAGGCTCCCACCTCTCCCTGCCACCCCCCAACCCCCTTTGTAAGGCTCCCACCTCTCCCTGCCAGCCTCTAACCCCCTTTGTAAGGCTCCCACCTCTCCCTGCCAGCCTCTAACTCCCTTTGTAAGGCTCCCACCTCTCCCTGCCAGCCTCTAACCCCCTTTGTGAGACTCCCACCTCTCCCTGCCAGCCTCTAACCCCCTTTGTAAGGCTCCCACCTCTCCCTGCCAGCCTCTAACTCCCTTTGTAAGGCTCCCACCTCTCCCTGCCAGCCTCTAACCCCCTTTGTGAGACTCCCACCTCTCCCTGCCAGCCTCTAACCCCCTTTGTAAGGCTCCCACCTCTCCCTGCCAGCCTCTAACCCCCTTTGTGAGGCTCCCACCTCTCCCTGCCACCCCCCAACCCCCTTTGTGAGGCTCCCACCTCTCCCTGCCAGCCTCTAACCCCCTTTGTAAGGCTCCCACCTCTCCCTGCCAGCCTCTAACCCCCTTTGTAAGGCTCCCACCTCTCCCTGCCAGCCTCTAACCCCCTTTGTGAGGCTCCCACCTCTCCCTGCCAGCCTCTAACTCCCTTTGTAAGGCTCCCACCTCTCCCTGCCAGCCTCTAACCCCCTTTGTAAGGCTCCCACCTCTCCCTGCCAGCCTCTAACCCCCTTTGTAAGGCTCCCACCTCTCCCTGCCAGCCTCTAACCCCTTTTATGAGGCTCCCACCTCTCCCTGCCAGCCTCTAACCCCCTTTGTAAGGCTCCCACCTCTCCCTGCCAGCCTCTAACCCCCTTTGCGAGGCTCCCACCTCTCCCTGCCAGCCTCTAACCCCCTTTGTAAGGCTCCCACCTCTCCCTGCCACCCCCCATGCCACTTTGTGAGACTCCCACCTCTTCTTGCCAGCCTCTAACCCCTTTTATGAGGCCCCCACCTCTCCCTGCCACCCCCCACCCCACTTTATGAGGCCCCCACCTCTCCCTGCCACCCCCCACCCTACTTTGAGGGGTTCCCACCCTCTACCCCTCCCTCCCCCCCCCCCCGGGGCTGGCAGCTGGGGCTGGGCTCTAGCAGTACTTAATTTATTTGCAAACTCTTTGGTAACCAATAAAACCTGAAGAACTGAGACTAAAACCAACGAAACGACCCCCCCCCCAGCCCCCCCCCAGCCCAACCGACCCCCTCCCCAACAACTAAACTAACTACAGGGTAACCAAAACGCCCGAGGTGAGACTTTGACTACTAAGAGCTGCTGGGGAGGTGCTGGGTGGGGGGTGGGGGGAGTAGCTGTCACCCACCCCCTGGCCCCCCTGGCACAGCAGTGGGGGGGAAGGGGTTGCTCCTTTTTGTGCTTGGCTGTAGGGAGGAGGAGAGGAGGAGGAAGAGAAGGAGGAAAAGAAGGAGGGGAAGGAGGAGAAAGAGGAGGAGGAGGAGGAGAAAGAGAAGGAGAAGGAGGGGAAGGAGGAGAAAGAGGAGGAGGAGGAGAAAGAGAAGGAGAAGGAGGAGAAAGAGAAAGAAGGAGAAGGAGGAGAAAGAAGGAGAAGAAAGAAGGAGAAGGAGGAGAAAGAAGGAGAAGGAAAAGGAGAAGGAGGAAAAGGAGAAGGAGGAAAAGGAGAAGGAGGAAAAGGAGAAGGAGGAAAAGGAGAAGGAGGAAAAGGAGAAGGAGGAAAAGGAGAAGGAGAAGGAGAAGGAGAAGGAGAAGGAGAAGGAGAAGGAGAAGGAGAAGGAGGGGAAAGAGAAGGAGGGGAAAGAGAAGGAGGGGAAAGAGAAGGAGGGGAAAGAGAAGGAGGGGAAAGAGAAGGAGGGGAAAGAGAAGGAGGGGAAGAGAAAGAGGGGAAAGAGAAGGAGAAAGGAGAAAGAGAAGGAGAAAGAAGGAGAATTAGGAGAAAGAGGAGAAAGAGGAGGGGAAAGAGAAGGAGGGGAAAGAGAAGGAGGGGAAAGAGAAGGAGGGGAAAGAGAAGGAGGGGAAAGAGAAGGAGGGGAAAGAGAAGGAGGGGAAAGAGAAGGAGAAGGAGGGGAAGAGAAAGAGGGGAAAGAGAAGGAGGGGAAAGAGAAGGAGAAAGGAGAAAGAGAAGGAGAAAGGCGAAAGAGAAGGAGAAAGAAGGAGAATGAGGAGAAAGAGAAGGAGAAAGAGGAGGGGAAAGAGAAGGAGGAGAAAGAAGGAGAAGGAGAAGGAGGAAGAGAAGGAGAAGGAGGAAGAGAAGGAGGAGGAGCAAGGGGTGCTGTGAGTGGGGAGGGAGGTCCCTACATGGGGGGCTCGTTGCAGAGCACAATCTCCAGCTCCTTGCGGTAGAGTTTGCCCCCAGAAGCCAGGTTCATGATGCTCCTCCTGTAGCTGGTGAGCTGTTGGATGCTCATCTCCTGCAAGGAGCAAAGAGGGGATGGTCTGGAGGGGCTCATTGCTGCCTGGGAAGGGCATCCCCCAAGCTGGCATCTGCCTCAAGCTCCAGCGCAGCCTCCCGTGGGGGGCAAAGGGTTCAATGGATTCGTGGCGGTGAAAGAAGCTCAAAGCTCAGCCAGTGGCATGGGCAGGGGACAGCTCCCACCAGCACAGGGGGCTTGAGGACTCATCCAGCCTGGTCCTGAACACCTTCAGGGAGGTCGTGGAGCACAGAAGCACAGAATGGGATCAAAGATCCCATTCTGTGCTTCTGTGCTCCACGACCTCCCTGGGCAAACCTGTGCCAGTCTCTCCCACCCCATTCCTCCCTCCTCTCCACTCTCCCTCTCCCCTCTCCCAGCTCCGAGCCATTCTCCCTCCTCCTGGCACTGCCAGCCCTTGCCCAGAGTCCCTCCCCAGCTCCTCTGCAGCCCCTTCAGGCACTGCAAGGCTGCTCTCAGCTTCTCAGCTGCTCTTCAGCCTTCTCTTCTGCAGCTTGAACCAGCTCCACAAGCAGGTGGAAGATGAAAAGGAGGCCTTTGGGGGAAACTGAGTTCAGTTTTGTGCCTCTTACTCCCAGAAGGACACTGAGGAGCTGGAGCAGGTCCAGAGAAGGGCAGGGAAGGTGGGGAAGGGTCTGGAGCAGAGGGCTGGGGAGGGACAGCTGAGGGAGCTGGGGGTGTGCAGTGTGGGGCAGAGGAGGCTGAGGCAGAGCTCATTGCTCTGTGCAGCTCCCTGAGAGGAGGCTGCAGCCAGCTGGGGCTGGGCTCTGCCCCCTGGGCTCAGGGCATAGGAGGAGAGGACCTGAGCTGGGATTGTGCCAGGGGAGGCTTAGGCTGGAGAGGAGGAGAAATGTCTCTGCTGGTGCAGTGGTCAGGGCTTGGCAGAGGCTGCCCAGGGAGTGCCCCTGGCTGGAGGTGCTGCAGAGCTGTGTGGCCATGGCACCTGGGCAGAGGGTTTGGTGCTCAGGGTGGGGCTGGGTTGCTGCTGCTTGGACTGGATGACCTTGGAGGACCTTTTCCCAACCCAAGCCACTCTCTGATTCCATCTGGGGCAGCTCCCACCCCACCCTTCCCTGCCCCCCCCCTCACCTTCTTGTTCTTCTCGTAGAGGTCCTTCAGCAGCGCATCCAGCTCCTGCTCGTCGATGAAGCCACTTCCATCCTGGGGAGCAATGGAAGGACATCACCCCCAGACTGGCACCCCCAATCCAAGCAGGGAACTGTCCCACCTGAACACCTCCCACCCCAGCTGTGGGGGAGCTGTGCTGGCTTGGGACAGCTCGCCAGGAGCTGGCTGCCTACCTTGTCGTAGAAGGTGAAGATGGCATTGAACTCCTCCGAGGACAGCTTCATCCCCTGCCCAGGGGACACTGAGGTGTGAGGGTGGGGGGCACGGTCAGGCAGGGCAGGGGGGGGGGTCGGGGGGGTGTGGAGTTCATCTGGTGGCTTTTAGTTTACCTGAAACTTCAGCAGGAAGTTTTCTTGCACAGGCAGAAGTCTGCAAGGGAAGAGAGGCAGCAGTGAGCGGGAGGCAGCCAGCAGGAGGCACTCCGGAGGGCAGAGTGGCTCTGGGTGGCTCTGGGTGGCTCTGGGTGGCTTTTCACCTCAGCTGGGCACCAAATAGAAGAGGAGACCCAAGTGGCCTCAGGCCTTTCCTGGACACCAGTGTCTCAGGGTGTCTTTTCCTCCCCACTGCTTCCTCAGAAGCACAGAACCACTTTGCTTGGGGAGGAACCCCTGGAGGTGGTGTCCAAGCCCTAAGCCAGCGCTGCCTGGGCACCACCTGGCCCTCAGCTCCACATCTCCATGGCTTTGAAACTCCTGCAGGGGTGGGGACTGCAGCCCTGCACCCTGGGCAGCCTGCCTGAGGGGCCTGACAGCCCTGTCTGGGGAGGAAATTGTTCCTCAGAGCTAAACCAAACCTGCCCTGGCACAATCCCAGGCCAGGTCCTCTCCTCCTGTCCCCTGAGCCCAGGGGGCAGAGCCCAGCCCCAGCTGGCTGCAGCCTCCTCTCAGCAGTGAGCTCTGCCTCAGCCTCCTCTGCCCCACACTGCACACCCCCAGCTCCCTCAGCTGCCCCTCCCCAGCCCTCTGCTCCTTCTTCCCTGTTCTCCAGACCCTTCCCCACCTTCATTGTCCTTCTCTGGACCTGCTCCAGCTCCTCAGTGTCCATCTGGGAGTGAGAGGCCCAAAGCTGACCCCAGGGTTCAAGCTGTGCCCTCAGCAGTGCCAGTCCAGGGGCACAATCCCTGCCCTGCTCCTGCTGTCCACATCACTGCTGATCCAGCCCAGGCTGCTGCTGCCCTGAATGCCCACCTGGGTACCCCCTGGCTCCTCTTCAGCTGCTGCCACCCAGCACCCTCAGGGCTGCCTTTTCTGCTGGGCACTTGCCAGCCTCTCTGCCCCAGCCTGGAGTCCTCCTGGGGTTGCTGTGCCCCAGGTGCAGGACCCAGCCCTGGGCCTCGTTGAACCTCATCCCATTGGCCTCAGCCATGGGTGCAGCCTGAGCAGAGCCCTCTGCAGACCCTCCCTGCCCTGCAGCAGACCCACACTGCCAGGCAGCTTGGTGCCAGCTGCAGCCTGACCGAGGGAGCCTCAATCATCGGTGAGGACATTGAGCGGAGCTGGCACCAGCGCTGAGCCTTGGGCACCCTGCTGGTGCCCAGCTGGCAGCTGGGGTTCCCTCCAGTGCCCAGCAGCCTGTCCCGCAGCCGTGCCCTTACCGGGACATCTCGGACAGTCCCAGCTTGCCGTCGCCGTTCGTGTCGAACATCCGCAGCTGCCGGGACACGGAAAGCTCCGAGTCAGCCCCTGCCTGCCCTCCCCTCCCTTTCATCTGCCGGGGAGGGAGGGGTGGGGGGTGATGGGACCCCCTGAAGGGGCACCTGGGCACCCTCCCCCGCCCAGTGCCAGCCGAGGGGTCGCACTCACGATGGTCTGTGTGTACTCCTGCAGCTTGGGCTCGTCATACGCTCGGTTCGCCTTCTTCAGCAGGTCCGACAAGAAGCCCTGCGAGGGGAGGGCTTTGCTGCCTCTCCCCACCCTGCTTGCCCCGCTGAGGGTGCCCCCCGCTGCTGGCTACCTGGCCAAGCCCACCCCCACTCCGTGCCCGCAGCCCCCCGTGCCCGCAGCCCATCCCGTGCCCGCAGCCCCCCGTGCCCGCAGCCCCCTGTGCCTGCATCCCACCCCGTGCCCGCAGCCCACCCCGTGCCCGCAGCCCCCCGTGCCTGCATCCCACCCCGTGCCCGCAGCCCACCCCGTGCCCTCAGCCCCCCGTGCCTGCAGCCCACCCTGTGCCCCACTCCGTGCCCGCAGCCCCCCGTGCCCGCAGCCCACCCTGTGCCCCACTCCGTGCCCGCAGCCCCCCGTGCCCGCAGTCCACTCGGTGCCTGCAGCCCCCCGTGCCCGCAGCCCACCCTCAGTCCTCCGTGCCCACAGCCCACCCCGTGCCCGTGCCCGTGCCCCTCGCCCACCCCACCCCGTGTCTGCAGCCCACGCCCCGTCCCCCGTGCCTGCAGCCCACCCGGTGCCCGCAGCCAGCCCCACTCCTCGTGCCCCTCGCCCACCCCACCTCCCGTGCCCGCAGCCCACCCCCGCTCGGTGCCCACCTTCAGCTCGTTGGCTTCGATGTAGCCGCTGCGGTCTGTGTCGTACCTGCGCCAAGCCTGCGGAGGAGCCACCGGGAAGGTGGAACGGGGGAGGGAGTCCTGCCCCGCGCTGCCCCCCACCCACCGCGGCTGTGCCCCTCCACTCGCAGCATTGCCCCCACGCCCCCGCCCCAGCAGAGAGCGGCTCAGCGCATGGCAGCGGTGCCTGCTGGCCGCCCCCTGCGCAGGGCACAGCAGCTCCTCTGTCACCTCCACCCAGGTGCATTTCCCAAGCAGCTCTCCCCGCCACAGGATGCTCCATGTGCCCCTACCCCCCCTGCCCCCCAGGCACGTTTTGGGCACAGAATCCCATGGTGAGCATTGGAAGGGACCTCCTGGGACCATCCACTCCAAGCCTCCTGCCCCAGCAGGGCACCCACAGCAGCCTGCCCAGCAGCACAGTGCCCAGGGGGGGTTGGAAGCTCTGCAGAGACTCCACAGCCTCTCTGGGCAGCCTGCTCCAGGCTCCAGCAGCCTCACACCAAACAGCTTTCTCCTGCTGCTCACATGGAGCCTCCTGGGTGCCACTTTGTGCCCACTGCCTCTTGGCCTGTGCCTGGGCACCACTGAGCAGAGTCTGGCCCCAGCCTCCTGCCCCCCACAGCTCCTTCAGCTCTTGCTGGGCACTGCTCAGCTGCCCTCTGGGGCTGCTCTGCTGCAGGCTCTCAGCCCCAGGGCTCTCAGCCTCTGCTGCTCCCAGAGCTGCTCCAGGCCCCTCAGCAGCTCTGCAGCCTGCCCTGGCCTCTCCCCAGCACTTCTCTGTCCCTCCCGAGCTGAGCAGCCCAGACCTGGGCACAGTCCTCCAGCTGTGGCCTCCCCAGGGCAGAGCAGAGAGGGGCAGGAGCCCCCTCCTTGAGCTGCTGCCCACACTCCTCTGAATGCCCTCCAGAAGACCCCTGGGGTCCTCCTGGCCATGAGGCATCCTTGCTGCCCCCTGGGGACCCTCCTGTCCCCCAGCACCCCCAGGGCCTTCCCTGTGGGGCAGAGGTCACCTCCTCAACCTGTGCTGCTGCAGGAGGTTGTTGCTGCTCCAGTGCAGGACTCCACACTTGGCTCTTTCTGACCTTCCTGAGGTCCTTCTCCATTTGTTACCATCAGCTGAGTGCCAGGCAGATTAACCCCCCACACACACACCTCCCCCCCTGTCCCTCCTGAGCTGGGGAGCCCAGGGCTGAGCCCAGATGTGGCCTCTCTGGGGCAGAGGAGAGGAGGAGGAGGAGGAGGACAACATCCTCCCTGGGCCTGCTGGCCTCACTCCTGCATGCCCTCAGGATGCCATCGACCTTCTTGGCCACGAGGGCTCATGGCTGGCACATTGATGAGTTTGCCCTCCCCCAGCACCCCCAGGGCCTTCTCTGTGGAGCTGCTTTCCAACTAGAGCCTGTGCTGCTGGCCTCTGCCCTTCACCCAGCTCCCAGCCCAGCTGCTCCCCTGCAGCCCTCCCCATGGCTGCACCCCAGGTGAAGGCAGAGGAGGTTTTGGGGTGCCCCAGTGCAGCTCTGTCTGCTGCAGCCCATCCCTTGGGGCAGCAAGGAGCAGAT
The DNA here is from genome assembly GCF_015220805.1 of Pogoniulus pusillus. NCBI lineage: Eukaryota > Metazoa > Chordata > Aves > Piciformes > Lybiidae > Pogoniulus > Pogoniulus pusillus. The sequence continues at coordinate 22,284,385 of NC_087283.1, forward strand.
GGCTGCACCCCAGGTCAAGGCAGAGGAGGTTTTGGGGTGCCCCAGTGCAGCTCTGCCTGCTGCAGCCCATCCCTGGGGGCAGCAAGGTGCAGATGGCTGCACCCCAGGTGAAGGCAGAGAAGGTTTTGGGGTGCCCCAGTGCAGCTCTGTCTGCTGCAGCCCATCCCTGGGGGCAGCAAGGAGCAGATGGCTGCACCCCAGGTGAAGGCAGAGAAGGTTTTGGGGTGCCCCAGTGCAGCTCTGCCTGCTGCAGCCCATCCCTGGGGGCAGCAAGGAGCAGATGGCTGCACCCCAGGTGAAGGCAGAGAAGGTTTTGGGGTGCCCCAATGCAGCTCTGCCTGCTGCAGCCCATCCCTGGGGGCAGCAAGGAGCAGGCTGCCCGCGGGGGGGGATGCAGGGGGAGAGCTCCACATCCCTGCAGCTCTCCTCAGCGGCAGAGCAGGACCCCCCGAGCCAGCTCTGCCCACACCAGCAGGCTCCATCTCACCTCCCACGCCCGAGTGGCTTCCCCCCGCGGCGGGCTGTGGGCAGTGCCAGCTGCCGCTTGCTGCCCCGCGGTGGGGCTGGGGAGCGGAGCCCGAATGCCGGCGGGCAGCTGGGCTCAGCCTGCCCCCACTCACCTCCATGAACTCCGAGCTGGAGCCCACGTGCTGGCGGAAACACAGCAGGAAATTCTCCTCCGTGGGCAGGATCTGGGCCAGCTGCAGGGGACACGAGGGTCAGGGGGGCACGGGGGCGGCAAGGGGGGGGGGCGTAGAGGACATGTGAGCATCGGGGGAGGGGGCACATGAGGGCTGGAGGGGATAGGGCAAGTGTCAAAGGAGGACCACGAGCAGCAGGAGGGGGTCTGAGTGCTGGGGGACACACACAGGAGCATTGGGGGGCAGCAGGAGGGGACACAGAAGCAGCAGGAGGGGGTCTGAGTGTTGGGGGAACACACACAGGCGCATTGGGGGGCAGCAGGAGGGGACACAGAAGCAGCAGGAGGGGGTCTGAGTGTTAGGGGGCACACACAGGAGCATTGGGGGGCAGCAGGAGGGGACACAGAAGCAGCAGGAGGGGACACAGAAGCAGCAGGAGGGGACACAGAAGCAGCAGGAGGGGAGCTGAGTGTTGGGGGGACACAGACATGAGCATTGGGGGGCAGCAGGAGGGGACACAGAAGCAGCAGGAGGGGAGCTGAGTGTTAGGGGACACAGACATGAGCTTTGGGGGGGCAGCAGGAGGGGACACAAAAGCAGCAGGAGAGAATCTGAGTGTTGGGGATACAGACATGAGCTTTGGGGGGCAGCAGGAGAGAATCTGAGTGTTGAGAGGGACACACACATGAGCATTGGGGGGGCAGCAGGAGGGGGGACACAAGCAGAAGAGGGACACAAGCAGCAGGAGAGAATCTGAGTGTTGGGAGGGACACAGACATGAGCTTTGGGGGGCAGCAGGAGGGGACACAGAAGCAGCAGGAGGGGGTCTGAGTGTTTGGGGACACACACAGGAGCATTGGGGGGCAGCAGGAGGGGACACAGAAGCAGGAGGGGGTCTGAGTGTTGGGGGACACACACAGGAGCATTGGGGGGCAGCAGGAGGGGACACAGAAGCAGCAGGAGGGGAGATGAGTGTTGGGACGCACACACATGAACACTGGGGGGCAGCAGGAGGGGACCTGAGTGTTGGAGATACAGACATGAGCTTTGGGGGGCAGCAGGAGAGAATCTGAGTGTTGAGAGGGACACAGACATGAGCTTTGGGGGGCAGCAGGAGGGGACACAGAAGCAGCAGGAGGGGGTGTGAGTGTTGGGGACACAGACATGAGCTTTGGGGTGCAGCAGGAGGGGACACAGAAGCAGCAGAGAGACACAGAAGCAGCAGGAGGGGGTCTGAGTGTTGGGGGACACACACAGGAGCATTGGGGGGCAGCAGGAGGGGACACAGAAGCAGCAGGAGGGGGTATGAGTGTTGGGGGACACACACAGGAGCACTGGGGGGCAGCAGGAGGGGACACAGAGGCAGCAGGAGGAGGTCTGAGTGTTAGGGGACACAGACATGAGCTTTGGGGGGCAGCAGGAGGGGACACAGAAGCAGCAGGAGGGGATCTGAGTGTTAGGGGACACACACAGGAGCATTGGGGGGCAGCAGGAGGGGACACAGATGCAGCAGGAGGGGGTCTGAGTGTTGGGGACACAGACATGAGCTTTGGGGGGGCAGCAGGAGGGGACACAGAAGCAGCAGGAGGGGGTCTGAGTGTTAGGGGACACAGACATGAGCTTTGGGGGGCAGCAGGAGGGGACACAGAAGCAGCAGGAGGGGAGCTGAGTGTTGGGGGACACACACAGGAGCATTGGGGGGCAGCAGGAGGGGACACAGAAGCAGCAGGAGGGGGTCTGAGTGTTGGGGACACAGACATGAGCTTTGGGGGGCAGCAGGAGGGGACACAGAAGCAGCAGGAGGGGGTCTGAGTGTTGGGGACACACACATGAGCTTTGGGGGGCAGCAGGAGGGGACACAGAAGCAGCAGAGAGACACAGAAGCAGCAGGAGGGGACACAGAAGCAGCAGAGAGACACAGAAGCAGCAGGAGGGGACACAGAAGCAGCAGGAGGGGGTCTGAGTGTTGGGAGGGACACAGACATGAGCTTTTGGGGGGCAGCAGGAGGGGACACAGAAGCAGCAGAGAGACAGAGAAGCAGCAGGAGGGGGTCTGAGTGTTGGGGGACACAGACATGAGCTTTGGGGGGCAGCAGGAGGGGACAGAAGCAGCAGGAGGGGAGATGAGTGTTGGGAGGGACACAGACATGAGCTTTGGGGGGGCAGCAGGAGGGGACACAGAAGCAGCAGGAGGGGGTCTGAGTGTTAGGGGGCACAGACATGAGCTTTGGGGGGCAGCAGGAGGGGACACAGAAGCAGCAGCAGGAGGGGGTCTGAGTGTTGGGGACACAGACATGAGCTTTGGGGGGCAGCAGGAGGGGACACAGAAGCAGCAGAGAGACAGAGAAGCAGCTGGAGGAGGTCTGAGTGTTAGGGGGCACACACATGAGCTTTGGGGGGCAGCAGGAGGGGACACAGAAGCAGCAGGAGGGGGTCTGAGTGTTAGGGGGCACACACATGAGCTTTGGGGGGGCAGCAGGAGGGGACACAGAAGCAGCAGGAGGGGAGATGAGTGTTGGGGACACACACAGGAGCTTTGGGGGGCAGCAGGAGGGGCGGAGGGGCGGCTGGGGGCCGGCGGCACTCCCTCACCTCTGCCATCTCGATCTTGCCGTCCGCGTTCTTGTCGTACTTGTGCATGAACTCCTTCATCTTCTCGCCCAGGCTGTCGCCCCTGGAGCCCTGCCAGCAAGCAGAGGGGGCGGCAGCAGGTCACGGCCCCCTCCCCCAGCCCCTGCCCGCCGAGCTGCCCCAGGCCAGGGCAGGAGGAGCAAAGCCAGCAGAGGCTCTTACCACTCCCGCTCCCTTCCTGGCGCTCTCCAGCTCCTGGAAGAACTTCTCCAGCTCTTTGCCTTCGATGTAGCCATTCCCTGAGGGAAGCAGGAGCAGGCAATAAGCGGCCCCCGCCCGCTGGCAGGGGGCAGGGGGGATGGGATGCTGCTGCTGGGGGGCGCCGTGCCTGTCCCTCTCCCCCTGGTGACACCACCGCAGGGACCCGAGCGGCACAGACCCGGCGACACCCGAACGAGCAGGGAGCTCTGCCGCCTGGGGAGGGGGCACAGCCCCGGGCTTGCCCCCCGCACCTGTCTGTGGGGCACTGGTGGCTGTGCCCGTCCCCATCGCAGGGGGCTTCGTCCCCCTGCCAGGGTTCGGTGCCTTTTCTGCCGCTGATGCTGGCAGCAGCTCAGCCTTTGCTCGCCCTGGGCACCCCCCCGCGGGCTGCTGCCTCCTCTCGCCCCACTGCGGGGGCAGCGAGGGCAAACGGGGGGCAGGGAGAAGGCACCGAGCACAGAGTTACCCCCCCTCGGGTGTGGGGTCGGGCCCGGATCCGGGTCAGCCCTGCAGGCAGGGAGCTCGGTCACGGTCTGCGAGGTGGCTGGGGGCTCAGAAAGTCCCTGTCTCATGTCCCCCCCGCCCCCATCTCTCGGTGCCAATGCCCGGCCCGGGTACCCGCAGCCTTGCTCGGTAGCAGGATGGCTCAGCCAGCACCCGTGGCTGCCCTGCTGGTGGCCCTCGCTGGCTTCCAGGGGGTGACCATCACCAGAAGACTGCAGCAAGGACACTGACTCCGCAGTGCTGCCACCACCCTGCCAGGCATCCTCCCTCCCGCCAACAGCTGGGCACAGCTGCCAGGGCTCTCCTCTAAAGAGAAAGAACAGCGAACCCTCCCCATCGCGGCCCCGAGGGCTTGGCCCCTGCCACCTCGCTCCGTGCCACCTCCAGCATCGTCCCCGCGGGATCCCCAGCAGCGTCTTCTCCCCGCTGCAGCGCGGCAGCTGCGAGCATCCCTTCCGTATCCCGCTGGAAGCGCATGGGGGTGTCCCAGCGCACCCTCCTCGCTGGCAGCCGCAGCCCGCTGCATGAGCGGCACCCAACGCTCCGTCCCTCCCGAGGGCAGCTCGGGCTGCGAGCAGCAGAGGAGCTTTCCACTGCCCTTCCCGAGGAGCTTTTACCCTGCCCTTCCCGAGGAGCATTTTTTCTCTTTCCCTTCCCGAGGAGCTTTTTTCCTCTTTCCCTTCCCGAGGAGCTTTTTCCCCTGCCCTTCTCTAGGACCTTTCCCCCCTGCCCTTCCCGAGCAGCTTTTTCCCCCTGCCCTTCCCTAGGACCTTTTTCCCCCTGCCCTTCCCTAGGACCTTTCCCCCCCTGCCCTTCCCGAGGAGCTTTTTCCCCTGCCCTTCCCGAGGAGCTTTTCCCCCCTGCCCTTCCCGAGGAGCTTTTTTCCCCTGCTCTTCCCTAGGAGCTTTTCCCCCTGCCCTTCCCGAGGAGCTTTTCCCCCCTACCCTTCCCGAGGAGCTTTTTTCCCCTCCCTTCCCTAGGACTTTTTCCCCCTGCCCTTCCCGAGGAGCATTTCCCCTGCCCTTCCCTAGGACCTTTCCCCCCTGCCCTTCCCGAGGAGCTTTTTTTCTCTTTCCCTTCCCGAGTAGCTTTTTTCTCCTGCCCTTCCCTAGGACCTTTCCCCCCTACTCTTCCCTAGGACCTTTTTCCCCCTTCCCGAGGAGTTTTTTAACTCTTTCCCTTCCCTAGGAGCTTTTCCCCCTGCCCTTCCCTAGGAGCTTTTCCCCCTGCCCTTCCCTAGGAGCTTTTCCCCCCTACCCCTCCCGAGGAGCTTTTCTCCCCTGCCCCTCCCGAGGAGCTTTTCCCCCTACCCTTCCCGAGGAGCTTTTTTCCCCTGCCCTTCCCGAGGAGCTTTTTCCCCCTGCCCTTCCCGAGGAGCTTTTTCCCCCTACCCTTCCCGAGGACCTTTTCCCTCTGCCCTTCCCGAGGAGCTTTTTTTCTCTTTCCCTTCCCGAGGAGCTTTCCCCCCTGCCCTTCCCGAGGAGCTTTTCCCCCTACCCTTCCCGAGGAGCTTTTTTCCCCTGCCCTTCCCGAGGAGCTTTTTCCCCCTGCCCTTCCCGAGGAGCTTTTTCCCCCTACCCTTCCCGAGGAGCTTTCCCCCCTGCCCTTCCCGAGGAGCTTTTCCCCCTGCCCTTCCCGAGGAGCTTTTCCCCCTGCCCTTCCCGAGGACCTTTTTTCCCCTGCCCTTCCCGAGGAGCTTTTCCCCCCTGCCCTTCCCGAGGATCTTTTCTCCCCTGCCCCTCCCGAGGAGCTTTTCCCCCTTCCCTTCCCGAGGAGCTTTGCTTTTTGCGGCTGCAGGAAAAGCCTCAAACTTTTCTTTGGGTTCAGTTGGGCAGTCGAAGGAAAAAAAAAAAAGACATAAAAGCCGTCGGGAGTTTGGAGCTGGGAGCGGGATGGGGGTGGGGAATGGCCAGGAAAAAAAACCCCAGGACCACTCGCTTGGTGTCCCCCCCCCCGGGGCTGCAGCTTGGCTGGGTCTGCTGCACGGCTGCGGAGCAGAAGCAGCATGGAAAATCCCCTCCGGGTAGCCACAGCTGCACCTCGCAGCCTCCTCCCGGGGACTCGGGACGGCTGTGACCGGCAAAGTGAGGACACCAAAGACATCCCCAGGGCGTGGGCAGCCCTAAGGGGCAGGGGGTGTAAAACCCCATCCAGCGGGGGTTAAGGACTGAGAAGAGCTCGGGCGAAACCCTCACTCAGAGGGGCTGGACTTGGGGTCCCTCAGCAGAAGGGAGCTGCTGGGGCTTGTTGGGGCGGCCAAGGGTGGTCTTCATCAAGGCCACCGTGTCCCCTGCCACCTGAATCCTCCCTCTCCTGGGCCCCTGCCGAGCTGGATCCGCGCCTGCCCCCGCGTTTTGGAGCGGACGGGCGCGGTGGGACACGCTGCAGGGAGGCAGCAGGACACCCACGCCGGGAGCCCACCCGCGGCTCACCGTCCCGCGTCCCCCCAGCCCCTCAGCTGCTCCAGGGGTGACAGAGCCAGCGGCGCCCCTGCCACCTGGCGCTGAGGGGGCTGCAGGAGGGCACTCTGCAGCTGAGCTGAGCCCTCGGTGCCAGCGGCGCGGCTGGGGACGCTGCGTGACGCAGTTCCCAGGAGGGTTTCAGACCCCAGACCCGAGACAAGGGGACCTGGGGACGAGCAGGAGCCCTCCCTTGGGCTGCTGTCCCCAGCAGGCTGAGCCTCTTCCCCTGCACCCCCGGGGCTGGGCGAAACTCTTCCCACCGAAACCCTTGCCCCTTTCTGGGGCTGGCAGCCGCGGAGCGCAGGGGCCCTGGGAGGTGCCAGCCCTGCTGGGGGCTCAGCCACAGCGTCCCCGGGCAGAGGTCTTGCGGGGCTGAGGAGCAGGCTGGGGAGGGACCGAGAGCTCCGCTCCTCAGCCCGCTGCGGGCAGGGGGCACCCCTGCTGTCACCCCCTCCCCTCCAGGGCGAGGAGGTGGCCCTGGGGCCGGGCTGGTGGCCAGGCTGCCACCCAAACCGCCGCCGGCCAAGGATGGGGCATTGTGGAGGGACTGGAGAGGAGGCAGAGGGTGGCAGGGAGGAAGCACCCTGGGAAGAGCGGGACCCCCCCGCCCAGAGGTGACAGCAGCCCTGAGCTAAGCCCAGCTTAGGGGGCACATGCAGAGGAGACTTGGGGCACCCCTGGCACGATGTGCCACGGCCCAGGGTCTCCTGGGGGGGTGCAATGAGGGGGTGCCCATCTCAGCCTGACAGGAAGGTCCTGCGGGTGGGGGGGAGGCACCGTGCCCCTCATCCTCAGGTTTCCCCCGGCGGGGCTGCACCCCTGGGGGGCTCCCCAGTATCCGGGGGGGCTCTTCCTCACCCTGGGGGGATTGTCCATCCCCCTGGGGGCTCCCCATCATCCTGGGGGGGTTCTTCCTCACCCTGAGAGGATTGTCTATCCCCTCGAGGGGCTCCAAATCATCCTGGGGGGGGGGGGGGGGCTCTTCCTCACCCTGGAGGGATTGTCCTTTCCCCTGGGGGCTCCCCATCATCCTGGGGGAGGTTTCCTCACCCCGGGAGGAGCTCCCCATCACCCCTAGGGGGTTCCCCATCACCCCGGGCTGCAGCGGCAGGGTCTCTACCTCCATCTCTCCACTCTCCCCGACGGGACATTCGGGGACTCTGCGGCCTCCCCCCGCCAGTTCCCGCGCTCCCGGGGGGGGATGCTCATCCCGGTGCCCTCCCCTCTGGTGTTTTTGGGGTGGGCTGTGAGGGGGAGGTGTGTGGTGGTGGGGGGGGATGTGTGTCCATCGCGCCCCGGGACTGACCGTCCGCGTCGAAGTGCCGCCAGACGTCGAGGAACTGGGAGGCGGTGAGCTCGGCCAGGTGGAGGTGCGGGGCCTGCTGCGGGCTGGCCATCTCATCCCCCGCCGCCGCCGCCGCCGCTGCCGCCGCCCGCACGCCCGCCAGCGCCTTTTATACCCGCGCCGAGCGCCGCCGCCGCCAGGGGGCGCCGCTGTCCCGGGACACCGCCAACGGCGGGCACCGGGCGGGGGGGACACGCAGAGACGTTGGGATGTTGGCACCGGGAATGGGGTGACAGGGACCGGGACACCGGGAAGGGAGGGCACTGAGGTGGGGGGACAGGGACGTTGGGATGTTGGCTCCGGGAATGGGATGACAGGGACCGGGACACCGGGAAGGGTGGGCACTGAGGTGGGGGGACAGGGACGTTGGGATGTTGGCTCCGGGAATGGGGTGACAGGGACCAGGACACCGGGAAGGGTGGGCACTGAGATGGGGGGACAGGGACGTTGGGATGTTGGCTCCGGGAATGGGGCGACAGGGACCAGGACACCGGGAAGGGAGGGCACTGAGGTGGGGGGACAGGGACGTTGGGATGTTGGCACCGGGAATGGGATGACAGGGACCGGGACACTGGGAAGGGTGGGCATTAAGGCAGGGAGGGGTGGGGAGTGGACAGGGACGTTGGGATATTGGCACGGCACTGGGAATGGGGTGACAGGGACTGGGACGCTGGGAACAGTGGGCACTGAGGTGGGGACACCCACACAGGGAGAGGGAGATTGGGATATTTGCACCGGGAATGGGGTGACGAGGACCGGGATGCAGGGAAGGGCGGGCATAGGGGTGGGTGGGGGGCACACACAGGGGCTGGGACATTGGGATATTGGCACCGGGAATGGGGTGACAGGGACTGGGGCATTAGGAACGGTGGGCACCGAGGTGGGGGGGGGACAGGGACTGGGACACAGGGAATGGTGAGCACCGAGTGTGGGGGGGACAAGGACATTGGGATAATGGCACCGGGAATGAGATGATAGGAACCAGAACACAGGGAATGGTGGGCACCGAAGTGGGGACTGGGACACAGGGACAGGGACATTGGGATACTGGCACCGGGAATGAGGTGACAGGGACCGGGTCACCGGGAACGATGGGCACCGAGGTGGGGGGGGACACTGGGACATGGAGATACTGGCAGGGGGAATAAGATGACAGGGATCGGGTCACCGGGAACGATGGGCACCGAGTGGGGACTGGGACACAGGGACAGGGACATTGGGATATTGGCACTGGGAATGGGGTGACAGGGACCGGGTCACTGGGAACGATGGGCACCGAGTGGGGACAGGGACACAGAGGCAGGGACATTGGGATATTGGCACTGGGAATGGGGTGACAGGGACCGGGTCACTGGGAACGATGGGCACCGAGTGGGGACTGGGACACAGGGACAGGGACATTGGGATACTGGCACCGGGAATGAGGTGACAGGGACCGGGTCACCGGGAACGGTGGGCACCGAGGTGGGGGGGAGACAGGGTCTGGGACACTGGGATGTTGGGGGGAGCACATGGACTGGGACATCAGGACTCTGGGAACGGGAAGGTAGGGGACGTGGACTAGGACACGGGGACAGTGGCCCCGGGCGGAGGGGGGACATGGGCTGGGACAGCGGCACCGAGCAGAGGGAGCAGCGGCGGAGCGGCGCCAGGCAGGGCCGGCAGACAGGGACCCTGGCATCGCGGTGCCAGGCATCGGGACACCGAGGCGCACGGACACGGGGCCATGGGGCACCGCGGGGCGGAGGGATCGGGGGACCGGGCACCGAAGCGGGGCACGGAACGGGGCTACCGGGACCTCAGGACGTCAGAACCGCGGCGGGGGAGAGGGGTGGAGAGGGGACCGCGGGACCGGGTGACGGCGACAGCGGACGGCGGCGCAGCGGCCCCGACAGAGGCAGCCTGCCGCTTGCCCCTGCCCCCTCGCCCATCCCTGCCCCGTCCTGCCCTACCTACCCTGTGCCACCTACCCCTGTCCTGAGCCATCTGCCCTGCTCAGTGTCACCTACGCCTGCCCCATCACCTACCCCTGCCATGTCCCTGGCCTGCCACCTCCTCCTCCTGCCTGTCACTCCAGCCCCTCCCCAGGTCCCTGCGTCCTTGCCAGTGCCACCCAGCTCTGCCGCTGTCACCCAGCCCTGTCCCTGCGCCCTGTCCCTGCCAGGCTGCCTGCCCGAGGCCCTGCAGCACCTCCATGGCTCAGGTTGCCAGGTTGGACTGCCTGAGCTCCGAGGTCTCTTCCAGCCTGGCCGAGTCTATGATTCGCTGGCCCTGGGGGGAAAGAGGACTGAAACAGCCTCACTGCCACCAAGGGTGCCCAAGGCCAGGCTGGCTGAGGCTCTGAGCCCCCTGGGCTGGCTGCTCTGTGAGCTCCCTCCCAACTCAACCCATTCCATGACTCTCCAACGGCCACAGCAGGGCCAGGACGTGGAATCCAGAAACTTCCTCCCGTTTTGGGGAGGAAAAGCCAAGGAACCTTCAGCTCAAGGCTCAGCCACCCCTGCTGGAGGGCTTCTCCTTGGGATGCTGGCAGGGATGCTCAGCCCAGACAGCCTCCTTGCTGCCCCTCTGGCTCCTCCTGACCTCCCACTCCTCGCGATTCAGTTTTCCCAAGTTCTCCCCAGGAGCAGGGAAATTTCCAGCCCCAGACAAAACGGTCACGCGTGGGGCTTGGCAGCGGCTCCAGCGGAACCTGCCCAGGGGAAGCATTGCCATGGCTACGGGAGGGCGAGGTGGGGGCGGGGGGAAGCCTCCTCCTGCCGCCTGGAAGTGCTTAATGAAAGCGGAGCAGGCAGCAGGGACCTGGCGGGCAGCAGGCGGCTGGGCACTGCCGCTCCTGCGGGCTGCCGGCGCCTCTGGGCGCTGAGAACAGGGGCTACGAGGGGCTCCCCCCGAACGGAGGTGCTCGCAGCCCTCTTGGGAGCGGGTCTGAGGGGTGGAGATGGCCCCGAGCCGACTTGAATGCCGGGGGCAGGGCAGAACGGCACGGGAGAGGTGATGCAGCACCAGCATCCCAGCGGGACAGCCAGGCTGGGACATGGGCACAGGGGAGAGTGATTGGCACTGGCATGGGCTACCCAGGGAGGTGGTGGAGTGGCCGTGCCTGGAGGGGTTGGAGCCAAGGCTGGATGGGGCACTTGGTGCCATGGTGTGGTTGGTTGGGCAGGGCTGGGTGCTAGGTTGGCACTGAGTGCCCTGCTCTGGTTGATTGGGCAGGGCTGGGTGCTAGGTTGGCAGTGAGTGCCATGGTGTGGTTGGTTGGGCAGGGCTGGGTGCTAGGCTGGGCACTCAGTGCCATGGTGTGGTTGTTTGGGCAGGGCTGGGTGCTAGGTTGGCACTGAGTGCCATGGTGTGGTTGATTGGCTAGGGCTGGGTGCTGGGTTGGCACTGAGTGCCATGGTGTGGTTGGTTGGGCAGGGCTGGGTGCTAGGTTGGCACTGAGTGCCATGGTGTGGTTGTTTGGGCAGGGCTGGGTGCTAGGTTGGCACTAAGTGCCATGGTGTGGTTGGTTGGGCAGGGCTGGGTGCTAGGTTGGCACTGAGTGCCATGGTGTGGTTGTTTGGGCAGGGCTGGGTGCTAGGTTGGCACTGAGTGCCATAGTCTGGATGGTTGGGCAGGGCTGGGTGCTAGGTTGGCACTGAGTGCCATGCTCTGGTTCACTGGCCAGGGCTGGGTGCTAGGTTGGCACTGAGTGCCATGCTCTGGTTCACTGGCCAGGGCTGGGTGCTAGGTTGGCCTGGCTGAGCTTGGAGCTCCCTTCCAGCCTGCTTGGCTCTGTGAGTCTCTGCATGTGCCAGTTTGAAGCAGGGCAGAATGTTTTGGTGAGAGAAAGTAGATAATTGGCTACGAAAGGAACACATTGGTGATGTCTGCTTCCCTCAGGGTCTTGCTGAAGAAGAAATGTAAGCATTAGATAACACTTCTGCCATTTTTGTCTTCACTCTCTGGCTGGCTTCAGACTGAGCTGCATCTCCCTAACCTCACTGCCACTCACCTTTGCTTCTTAACCTCTTGGCTGAGCCTCCATTCTTCCTTGGGACTGGGGTAAGGTTGAGAGGGGCAGGGGTGGTTGGGAGCCCCTCCTGGGGACTCAGGTTTCTGGGAGGGGAGTTGTGCTTCTGTATTACCTTTTCATTTGTATAGTGGTGTCCCTCAGGGATCAGTGCTGGGCCCCATCCTCTTTAACATCTTCACAGATGATCTGGATGAGGGCATGGAGTCAGTCACCAGCAAGTGTGCAGATGACACCAAGCTGGGGGCAGATGTGGCTGGGTTGGAGGGCAGAAGGGCTCTGCAGCAGGACCTTGACCACCTGGACAGATGGGCAGAGTCCAAGGGGATGGAGTTCAATAGCTCCAAGTGCAGGGTGCTGCACTTTGGCCACAGCAACCCCATGCAGAGATACAGGCTGGGGTCAGAGTGGCTGAGAGCAGCCAGACAGAGAGGGATCTGGGGGTGCTGATTGATACCCACCTGAACATGAGCCAGCAGTGTGCCCAGGTGGCCAAGAGAGCCAGTGGCATCCTGGCCTGCATCAGGAATGGTGTGGCCAGCAGGAGCAGGGAGGTCATTCTGCCCCTGTACTCTGCACTGGTTAGACCACACCTTGAGTGCTGTGTTCAGTTCTGGGCCCCCCAGTTTAGGAGGGACATTGAGATGCTTGAGTGTGTCCAGAGAAGGGCAACGAGGCTGGGGAGAGGCCTTGAGCACAGCCCTACGAGGAGAGGCTGAGGGAGCTGGGATTGGTTAGCCTGGAGAAGAGGAGGCTCAGGGCAGACCTCATTGCTGTCTGCAACTACCTGAGGGGTGGTTGTGGCCAGGAGGAGGTTGCTCTCTTCTCTCAGGTGGCCAGCACCAGAACAAGAGGACACAGCCTCAGGCTGTGCCAGGGGAGATTTAGGCTGGAGGTGAGGAGAAAGTTCTTCACTGAGAGAGTCATTGGACACTGGAATGGGCTGCCCGGGGAGGTGGTGGAGTCACCATCCCTGGAGCTGTTCAAGGCAGGAGTGGACGTGGCACTTGGTGCCATGGTCTGGCCTTGAGCTCTGTGCTAAAGGGTTGGACTTGATGCTCTGTGAGGTCTCTTCCAACCCTGATGATACTGTGAGACTGTGACACTGTAAATAGCTGCTTGCACATTGTGCTAGCTGTAAATAAATAGCTTCATTCATATGCCCAGAGCCTGGCTGAGTCAGCTGGGGTCTTTCCTAAAGTGTGGGGGGGCAGGTAGCAGCCAAACCCCCACAATGCAGGACACAGAGCTGTGTGCCTGCTTGCCCTGGCACAGCAACCAAGCCCACTGCTGTCAGGACCGCAGCAGGGCTGATTTTCTCCTCACCCTCTCAGCCTATTTCAGCCTTTTGAAATTCAGCAGCAGCAACAGAAAGAAGCTCCCAAGGTAGGGTTAAAAAAATCCCCTCAAGCCCAGCAGAACCCTCTCAAGAATTGCAGCTCCCTTCTGTCCCCTCTGTCCCCTCTCCAAGCACCCAGGGCACCTCCCCTCTTGCCATGCTCAGGGCAGAGACACAGAGCTTGAGCCAGCCACAGCCACCTGGGCCAGCAGAAAGAAGAGTCCCCAACTGCTGAAGGGCTCCAATGCTGTTGAGGAGGTGAACCCAGCCAGGACTTGCCAAAGGCTGAGCTGCAGAGGGCTGCAAATGCACTTTGCAGTCCTCTTTAGGCTGCATTCAGTCACAAGTGCCTGGTGTGGGTTTCACACAGCCTCTGCCACGGCTGGAGGGCATCCCTGGCCCTGTGGTGGGATGCCAGTGAGTGCCAGTCTGGCTGCTGACGGTTTGTGCCTGGGCTCAGGCTGGGATCCGTGTGCCCAGCAGCCCTAAATCTCCTGGAGGTGTCCTGCTGTGTCCTGGGCTGGGTCTCTGGAGCAGAAGGAGCAGAGCCCAGGAGGGGACAGGCACTTGCCTGGCTGCTGTGCCTGGCAGGGACTTGCTGCTTCCTAACGGTTCAGCTTCTGGGCTGGGAGAAGCTCGGCTCTTGGTGAAGGAGGAGTTGCTCAACTCTTGGCTCCTGCACCCTAAGCCAGGCTCATGGACCTGAGTCTCCTCTCCCTGCCACCTTCCAGCTCTCTGTGCCCTCACATGGCTGTGCCAGAGCCACGCCGAGCTCTGCTCTCCCATCCTGCCGTGGAGACCTGCAGGCATCTCCCCTCTTCCACTTCTCCACCCCAGGCAGGAGACCTCTTCCCTTCACTCCCTGCCTGGTGTGCTCCTGGCAGGTTTTGGTGCAGGGAGGCCAGGGTGTGAGGTGGAACTCAGAGCAGTGTGTGGGGCTGTGCAGGCTGGGGGCCATGCCCTGGCTTGGCAGCTGCTGAAAGCTCCCAAGCTCCTCCTCATCCTCTCCAGCCTGCTTTGGGAAGTTAGCAGCACAACAGCAGGGCTGGAGGCTGTTTCCCTTCACATTGAAGTCCAACCTGACTGTGATTAATTAAGAGAGGCACTGAAATCCCAGCCTGGGTAGCTCCAGCTGCTCCCCGGCTCCACAGCTGCCTTCCACTCCCCCTGCAGAGCCTTTCTGTTTACCAAGTGCTAATTAGCTGAGCGTGAAGCATCCTCTTCCAGGCAGGGGAAATCATCTGCTTGCTCTCTGCCCTGCAACCAGCCCGTACCCGGGACCAGGCTGAAAAGGCAGCAGGTAGAAGTGGCTCCTTCTTGTGCTGCACAGCTGCCACTTGCCACCTCCCTCCGCCTTTGCTGCTGTCCTTCAGCACTTCCCTTCTGCTAGGGCTGAAAAGGCAACAGCAGCCCTGCGGGAAGAGGAGCTGGAGTGGCTTCCCCTTGGCTGTCACCAGCACAGCTTCCCTTGGCTGTCACCAGCACAGCTTCCCTTGGCTGTCACCAGCACAGCTTCCCCTTGGCTGTCACCAGCACAGCTTCCCTTGGCTGTCACCAGCACAGCTTCCCTTGGCTGTCACCAGCACAGCTTCCCTTTGGCTGTCACCAGCACAGCTTCCCCTTGGCTGTCACCAGCACAGCTTCCCCTTGGCTGTCACCAGCACAGCTTCCCTTTGGCTATCACCAGCACAGCTTCCCTTGGCTGTCACCAGCACAGCTTCCCCTTGGCTGTCACCAGCACAGCTTCCCTTGGCTGTCACCAGCACAGCTTCCCTTTGGCTATCACCAGCACAGCTTCCCTTGGCTGTCACCAGCACAGCTTCCCCTTGGCTGTCACCAGCACAGCTTCCCTTTGGCTGTCACCAGCACAGCTTCCCTTGGCTGTCACCAGCACAGCTTCCCCTTGGCTGTCACCAGCACAGCTTCCCCTTGGCTGTCACCAGCACAGCTTCCCCTTGGCTGTCACCAGCACAGCTTCCCTTTGGCTGTCACCAGCACAGCTTCCCTTTGGCTACCACCAGCACAGCTTCCCTTGGCTGTCACCAGCACAGCTTCCCTTGGCTGTCACCAGCACAGCTTCCCCTTGGCTATCACCAGCACAGCTTCCCTTGGCTGTCACCAGCACAGCTTCCCCTTGGCTGTCACCAGCACAGCTTCCCCTTGGCTGTCACCAGCACAGCTTCTCTTGGCTGTCACCAGCACAGCTTCCCCTTGGCTGTCACCAGCACAGCTTCCCTTGGCTGTCACCAGCACAGCTTCCCTTTGGAGAGGGACCTGGGGGTGCTGCTGGAGGAGAAACTCAGCAGGAGCCAGCAGTGTGCACTTGCAGCCCAGAGAGCCAAGCAGAGCCTGGGCTGCAGCAGCAGCAGTGTGGGCAGCAGGGCCAGGGAGGGGATTCTGCCCCTCTGCTCTGCTCTGCTGAGAGCCCACCTGGAGTCCTGCATCCAGCTCTGGAGCCCCTGGCACAAGAGGGCTGTGGAGATGCTGCAGAGTGTCCAGAGCAGGGCCAGGAGGATGCTGAGAGGCTGCAGCAGCTCTGCTGTGAGCACAGCCTGAAAGAGTTGGGGCTGTGCAGGCTGCAGCAGAGGAGGCTCCCAGGGCACCTTCTGGTGGCCTTCCAGGATCTGCAGGGGGCTCCAAAAAAGCTGGGGAGGGACTTTGGAGGCTGTGAGGGAGTGGCAGGAGTGGGGGGCTGGAGCAAAGCTGGAGGTGGGGAGAGTGAGGCTGGAGGGGAGGAGGAAGTTGCTGAGCAGGAGAGTGGTGAGAGGCTGGAATGGGTTGCCCAGGGAGGGGGTTGAGGCCCCATGGCTGGAGGTGTTTGAGGCCAGGCTGGCTGAGGCTGTGTGCAGCCTGCTCTAGGGTAGGGTGTCCCTGGGCATGGCAGGGGTTGGCACTGCCTGCTCCTTGTGCTCCCTTCCAGCCCTGCCTGATGCTGTGATCCTGTGGTTCTGAGTCCTTGCGTGGCCAGGGCTGAGGAAGCAGAGAGCACTGAGCCAGCAGCTCGCTGTAGGGAGGCAGAGTGGGAGCTCTCCACCCCCCCAGCTGGGTGCCTTCAGATCAGAGCAGTGTGTCAAGTGGAACAGGTTTTGGCTCTGGCAGTGATGGGCTCTGGAAAGCACTTGGAGATAAATGGAAGGGAAAAGGTTACCCAATAATTAGTGGCTGCTGCACACCCAGCTGCACCCAGCCCTCCGGGAGCACTCCCCCTGCCCTCCCACGGCAGCAGCACTCTCCTCTCACTGCTGGCCTGGCAGGCCAATAGGCCTATGGGATGTGCTGGCTGGCACCACCCTCCTGCTGCTGGGGGAAGCAAGGGAGGGAGCAAAACAAAGGCTTGGGCCATGATGTCCCCTCCCAGAGTGACCAACAGGGACCCACAGGTGCTCAGGTGCTTGTTGGTGTCTGGCCCAAGCGAGGGTGACCAAGCCCTGGGGTCACCTCCCCTGGTCAGTGTGGCCAATGCCATCTGGTTGGTGACTCTCTGTGGCCAAAGAGCCTCTGCACTGGGGCAGGGAGTGTCAATGGAGCTGAGATGCAAGCAGCTGTGCTGCTGCTGCTGCTGCTGCTCTGCCTCCCTGTGTGCTGCTGCTGCTGCTGCTCTGCCTCACTGTGTGCTGCTGCTGCTGCTGCTCTGCCTCCCTGTGTGCTGCTGCTGCTGCTGCTCTGCCTCACTGTGTGCTGCTGCTGCTGCTGCTCTGCCTCCCTGTGTGCTGCTGCTGCTGCTGCTCTGCCTCACTGTGTGCTGCTGCTGCTCTGCCTCCCTGTGTGCTGCTGCTGCTGCTGCTCTGCCTCACTGTGTGCTGCTGCTGCTGCTCTGCCTCACTGTGTGCTGCTGCTACTGCTCTGCCTCACTGTGTGCTGCTGCTGCTGCCTCTGCCTCCCTGTGTGCTGCTGCTGCTGCTCTGCCTCCCTGTGTGCTGCTGCTGCTGCTGCTCTGCCTCACTGTGTGCTGCTGCTGCTGCTGCTCTGCCTCCCTGTGTGCTGCTGCTGCTGCTCTGCCTCACTGTGTGCTGCTGCTGCTGCTCTGCCTCCCTGTGTGCTGCTGCTGCTGCTGCTCTGCCTCACTGTGTGCTGCTGCTGCCTCTGCCCTGCTCCCTCTGCTTCACTGCTTCTCCTTCTTTGCCTCTGCCTCACTGCTTCTCCTTTGCCTCACTGCTCCTGGCCAGTGTGTTCTGCTCTGCCTGGTGCTTCAGACCAGCTTGGCCCTGATGCTTTGGGCTTGAGCTGCCTGCAAGCTGCAGTGCCTCAGTTCCCCAGGAGAAGCCATTGCAGTGCCTCAGGCCCTGGCAAGCAGTGCCACTGCCATGCTGCTCTCTGCACAGCTGCCAGAGATGCTGCTGCACCTCTGCAAACCTCCCTGCCCAGAGGGACCAGGATCAGCTCAGACATCCTCTGCCTCTTGCCCAGCACCCTGGGAACATCTGGAAGCCTCTCAAGGGCTGAGCAGTTCCAACCCTGCCACAGAGGGGCCAGGGACTGCCTGGAGATTGCTCCTGCCCTGCACTGAGTGGCACAGAGCTGCCCTGGGGCTCCAGGCTGCCTCCCTGTCAGTGAGGCAAAGCCATTCTGTGGCCAAACCTTTCCTGCTTTGAGTCTCCTCCCTGAGTGCACTGCCCAGGAGCAGCCTTGGGAAGGGTTTCCCCACTCAATTAGCACCCAAAGGCAACTCATTTGCATAGAGCTGTGGGCAGGGCTTGGGGGGGTAATTACATTGACTGCCTCCTTTACATCTCCTGCCCCCTCACTTGCCCCAGCCCCATCACTGCTAGCCACAGTCTGTTCATGTAGAGGGAGCAGGAGAAGCCAGCAGAAGGTCAGACCTGTTCCTGAGCCACTGTGCACAGTCACAGAAGGTCAGGGGCTGGGAGGAGCCTGGAAGGGTCACCCAGGCCAAGCCCCTGCCACAGCACAGCACCCAGAGCAGGTCACACAGGGATTCTGCTCTGCTCTCACAGCACTGCACTCCACAGCCATGGTGCTCCAGCATCTGCTGCAGGGACCACAGCCCCAGCTCAGGAGGGGCAGGGAACTGCTGGGGAGAGTCCAGGGCAGGCTGCAGAGCTGCTGAGGGGCCTGGAGCAGCTCTGGGAGCAGCAGAGGCTGAGAGCCCTGGGGCTGAGAGCCTGCAGCAGAGCAGCCCCAGAGGGCAGCTGAGCAGTGCCCAGCAAGGGCTGAAGGAGCTGTGGGGGGCAAGAGCCTGGGGCCAGACTCTGCTCAGTGGTTCAAGGGGCAGTGGGCACAAAGTGGCACCCAGGAGGCTCCATGTGAGCAGCAGGAGAAAGCTGTTTGGTGTGAGGCTGCTGGAGCCTGGAGCAGGCTGCCCAGAGAGGCTGTGGAGTCTCTGCAGAGCTTCCAACCTCCCCTGGGCACTGTGCTGCTGGGCAGGCTGCTGTGGGTGCCCTGCTGGGGCAGGGGCTTGGGCTGGGTGAGCTCCAGAGGTCCCTTCCAAGCCCAACCGTGCTGGGATCCTGGGGCTGGGACTGCAGCAAAGCTGTGAGGAGTCACTGGGTCAAAGTGAAGTCTCTTGGGACACCAAGTCTGCAGTGCAAGTGGCTCAAGCTGCTGCTCTGACACACCCAGACACAGTCAGAGCTGGATCTGGATCCTGTTTGCAGCTTGGCCACATCTCCACTGTGCACATCCAGGTCGTGCCTGGCACCTGAGCTGCACTTTCACCCTCTCTGAAACACTGCACCAGAGCTCCAGGGCTGGCAGCAGAGCAGGGAGGTGTGAGGGGCTGCTGGGGACATCCTGCATTGCAGCAAACAGCTGCTGGGCTCTGCAGCTGCTCATGGAGAAGCCAAGGAGCCAGCCAAGAGAGGGCTTTTGGCAAGACCTTCCAGGCTGGGAAGGGAGCAGAACCCCACACGAGAGGATGCTGTGGGTCTCCCAGCTGTAACCTGAGCTGCAGCTCCCCTGCCCTGCAGCACTGCTTGTTCCAGGCAGATCTGACCTGCACCACTGCATGGAACCACAGGATCACAGCATCAGGCAGGGCTGGGAGGGAGCACAAGGAGCAGGCAGTGCCAACCCCTGCCATGCCCAGGGACACCCTACCCTAGAGCAGGCTGCACACAGCCTCAGCCAGCCTGGCCTCAAACACCTCCAGCCATGGGGCCTCAACCCCCTCCCTGGGCAACCCATTCCAGCCTCTCCCCACTCTCCTGCTCAGCAACTTCCTCCTCCCCTCCAGCCTCACTCTCCCCACCTCCAGCTTTGCTCCAGCCCCCCCACTCCTGACACTCCCTGGCAGCCTCAAAAGTCCCTCCCCAGCTTTTTTGCAGCCCCCTGCAGATGCTGCAAGGCCACCAGAAGGTGCCCTGGGAGCCTCCTCTGCTGCAGCCTGCACAGCCCCAACTCTTTCAGGCTGTGCTCACAGCAGAGCTGCTGCAGCCTCTCAGCATCCTCCTGGCCCTGCTCTGGACACTCTGCAGCATCTCCACAGCCCTCTTGTGCCAGGGGCTCCAGCACTGGATGCAGGACTCCAGGTGGGCTCTGTGCAGAGCAGAGCAGAGGGGCAGAATCCCCTCCCTGGCCCTGCTGCCCACACTGCTGCTGCTGCAGCCCAGGCTCTGCTTGGCTCTCTGGGCTGCAAGTGCACACTGCTGGCTCCTGCTGAGCTTCTCCTCCAGCAGCACCCCCAAGTGCCTCTGCTCAGGGCTGCTCTGCAGCCTGGCACTGCCCAGCCTGCATTGGTGCTTGGCATTGCCCTGACCCAGCTGCAGCACCTTGCCCTTGGTCTTGTTGCAGCTCCAGAGCTTGGCTTGTGCCCACCTCTGCAGCCTGCCCAGGTGCCTCTGGCTGCCATCCCTGCCCTGCAGCCTGCCTGCTGCAGCACACAGCTTGGTGTGGGCAGCAAACCTGCTGAGGCTGCACTCAGTGCCCCTGTCCATGGCAGCCACAGAGATGCTGACCAAGCCTGGTGCCAGGCCTGATCCCTGAGGGACTCTGCTTGCCCCTGGCCTGCACTTGGCCATGCAGCCATTGGCAGCCACTCTCTGGGTGCAGCCAGCCAGCCAGCTCTGTACCCATCTCATGGTCCCTTTGATGTGTCTTGGTCCTCTTCCAGTGCTCAGAATCTTTTTGTGACCTTCCCCCTTAAGATCAGGCCTCACCAAAGCACCTCCAGCAGGCACCAAGTCCTGTGGGCAGCTCTTGACCTAGCTCCTGGCAGAGGGGAGCAGGAGGGTGAGAGGCACCAAATGCTCTGCAGCAGGACCA
Organism: Pogoniulus pusillus; assembly: GCF_015220805.1. Classification (NCBI taxonomy): domain Eukaryota; kingdom Metazoa; phylum Chordata; class Aves; order Piciformes; family Lybiidae; genus Pogoniulus; species Pogoniulus pusillus. Next base: position 22,304,741 of record NC_087283.1, read on the forward strand.
GGGGGAAGCTGCAGCTCATGAGGGGCTCCTTGCTGCCATCTGAGCATCCTGAGGGCCTTTGAGCAGTGCCTGTCAGTGTCTGAGGGCTGGAGGTCAGGAGGGGAGGCACAGGGACAGCCTCTGCTCACCTGTGCCCTGGCACAGAACAGGGGCAAGGGATGGCAACTGCAGCACAGGAAGCTGCACCTCAGCAGGAGGAAGAACTTCTTGAGTGTGAGGGTCCCAGAGCCTGGCACAGGCTGCCCAGAGAGGCTGTGGGGTCTCCTCCTCTGGAGCCTTTCCAGCCCTGCCTGGATGTGTTCCTGTGCCACCTGTGCTGGATCCTCTGCTCCTGCCCTGGCAGGGGTGGCACTAGAAGCTCTCCAGAGCTCCCTTCCCACCCCTACCACCCTGTGACCCTGTGGACCTCAAAGCCTCTGCCAAAGGCCTGCAGCAGCTCTGCCAGCTGGAGCAGAGCAGAGAGGTGCAGAAGGTGCCAGTGCCTGGCTGGACAGCACTGCTGGAGCCAATGCTGACCCCAGATCAATGCCCTGCTCTGGCAAGGGTGGCACTGGAAGCTCTCCAGAGGTCCCTGCCCACCCCTGGCACCCTGTGAGCCTGTGACCTGCCAGAGGTCAGGAGCAGAATGCCAGCCTGGCCACTGGCTCCTAGGGAGGGGGTGAGTGTGGCCAAGGTCCAGGCCAAGCTCTGTGCCCGAGCAGCCACACCACAGGGGCAGCATTGCACAGGTTGTATTGGGCACCAGGAGGGCAGGAGGGAATCAACCTCACCAGCAGCTCCCCTCCAGCTGCTGCTGGGGGGAAGGTGGCAAAGGGGGGGCAGTGGCAAAGGGCTGGAGGTCAGGGGCAGGCTGTGCCCTCCCCTAGCTTGCCCAGGAGGTGTGTGAGCAGCTTCTGCAGCCCCTCGGCCCGCAGCTGCGAGGTGTGCAGCACCTCCTCGTGGTTGGCCTTCTCCTGGCTGCTGTAGCTCAGCACCACCTTGTTGGTGATGAGGGAGAGCCCAAGGACACGCAGGCCACAGTGCCTGGCCACCATCACCTCTGGCACGGTGCTCATGCCTGTGGGAGGGGAGGAAAAGGAGCAGCATCAGTCAGGGCTCACCCCCACCCGCTGGGTTAAGCATCCAGGCACAGAGAGCCCTCCCCGGGGGGGTGCAGAGGCTCAGGACCAAGCAGGCTGGAAGAGACCTGCTGGGGCCTCCTGCTGCCCTGGCAGGGAGAGGGAGGCTCTGGAGCAGCACCTGGAGCTCTGTGACTGTGGCTCTGTGAGTCTGGGCAGGGAACGGAGCCTCAGGACTAAGAGGTTGTGAATCACAGCCACAGAACCAGGCAGGGTGGGAGAGAGCTGCAGGCTCAGCCAGCCCAGCCTGGCACCCAGCCCTGCCCAACCACCCACACCATGGCACTCAGTGCCAACCTAGCACCCAGCCCTGCCCAAACAACCACACCATGGCACTCAGTGCCCAGCCTAGCACTCAGCCCTGCCCAACCAACCACACCATGGCACTCAGTGCCAACCTAGCACCCAGCCCTGCCCAACCAACCACACCATGGCACTCAGTGCCAACCTAGCACCCAGCCCTGCCCAACCAACCACACCATGGCACTCAGTGCCAACCTAGCACCCAGCCCTGCCCAAACAACCACACCATGGCACTCAGTGCCCAGCCTAGCACCCAGCCCTGCCCAAACAACCACACCATGGCACTCAGTGCCAACCTAGCACCCAGCCCTGCCCAAACAACCACACCATGGCACTCAGTGCCAACCTAGCACCCAGCCCTGCCCAACCAGCCAGACCATGGCACTCAGTGCCAACCCAGCACCCAGCCCTGCCCAACCAACCACACCATGGCACTCAGTGCCAACCTAGTACCCAGCCCTGCCCAACCAACCAGACCATGGCAGGTGGGGGAGGCACCAGCCCTGGCAGTGCTTCAGAAAGAGGCTGGATGTGGCACTGGGTGCCAGGGGTTAACTGATCAGGTGTGGTGGGTCACAGGCTGGACCTGGTCACCTTGGAGGTCTCTTCCAACCTGAGTGACTTTGTGACTGTGACTCTGTGGCTGTGACTCTGTGGCTGTGACTCTGTCACTCTGTGACTGTGCATCTGTGGCTGTGTGACTGTGATTCTACGACTCTGTGACTGGGACTCTGTGGCTGTGTGACTGTGACTGTGACTCTGTGACTGTGACTCTGTGACTGTGACTCTGTGACTGTGACTGTGTGACTGTGTGACTGTGACTGTGACTCTGTGACTGTGACTCTGTGACTGTGTGACTGTGACCATGATCTGTGACTGCAACTCTGTGACTGTGACTCTGTGACTGTGTGACTGTGACTGTGACTCTGTGACTCTGTGACTCTGTGACTGTGACTGTGACCATGATCTGTGACTGTGACTCTGTGACTGTGTGACTGTGACCATGATCTGTGACTCTGACTCTGTGACTGTGACTCTGTGACTGTGTGACTATGACTGTGACTCTGTGACTCTGTGACTCTGTGACTCTGTGACTGTGACCATGATCTGTGACTGTGACTCTGTGACTGTGTGACTGTGACCATGATCTGTGACTCTGACTCTGTGACTGTGACTCTGTGACTGTGTGACTGTGACTGTGACTCTGTGACTGTGACTGTGACTCTGTGACTGTGACTCTGTGACTGTGACTCTGTGACTGTGACCATGATCTGTGACTGTGACTCTGTGACTGTGTGACTGTGACCATGATCTGTGACTGTGACTCTGTGACTGTGACTCTGTGACTCTGTGACTGTGACTGTGACTCTGTGACTGTGACTGTGACTCTGTGACTGTGACTCTGTGACTGTGACTCTGTGACTGTGACCATGACCTGTGACTGTGACTCTGTGACTGTGACTCTGTGACTGTGACTCTGTGACTCTGTGACTGTGACTCTGTGACTGTGACCATGATCTGTGACTGTGACTCTGTGACTGTGACTGTGTGACTGTGACCATGATCTGTGACTGTGACTCTGTGACTGTGACTCTGTGACTGTGACTCTGTGACTCTGTGACTCTGTGACTGTGACTGTGACTCTGTGACTGTGACTCTGTGACTGTGACTATGACCTGTGACTGTGACTCTGTGACTGTGACTCTGTGACTCTGTGACTGTGACTCTGTGACTGTGACCATGACCTGTGACTGTGACTCTGTGACTGTGACTCTGTGATTCGTGACTCTGATTCTGACTCTGTGACGGATTCTGTCACTCTGTGACTGTGACTCTGTGACTGATTCTATGACTCACTGACTCAGACACTGACTCTGTGACTGTGACTCTGTGACTGTGACTCTGTGACTCTGTGACTGTGACCATGACCTGTGACCGTGACTCTGTGACTGTGACTCTGTGACTGTGACTCTGTGACTGTGACTCTGTGTGATTCCTGACTCTGACTCTGTGACTGATTCTGTCACTCTGTGACTGTGACTCTGTGACTGATTCTATGACTCACTGACTCAGACACTGACTCTGTGACTGTGACTCTGTGACTGACTGTCACTGTCACTCTGTGACTCACTGACTCTGACACTGACTCTGTGACTGACTCTGTGACTCTGTCACTCACTGACTCTGTGACTGTGACTCTGTGACTGTGACTCTGTCACTCTGTCACTCACTGACTCTGTCACTGTCACTCTGTCACTCACTGGCTCTGACACTGACTCTGTGACTGTGACTCTGTGACTGTGAGTCTGTGAGTCTGTGACTCTGTCACTCACTCACTCTGTCACTCTGTCACTCACTGGCTCTGACACTGACTCTGTGACTGTGACTCTGTCACTCTGTGACTCACTGACTGACACTGACTCTGTGACTGTGACTCTGTCACTCTGTGACTCTGTCATTCACTGACTGACACTGACTCTGTGACTGTGACTCTCTGACTGTGACTCTGTCACTCACTGACTCTGTCACTCACTGACTCTGTCACTTTGTCACTCACTGACTCTGACACTGACTCTGTGACTCTGTCACTCACTGACTCTGTCATTCACTGACTGACACTGACTCTGTGACTGTGACTCTGTGACTGTGACTCTGTCACTCACTGACTCTGTCACTCACTGACTCTGTCACTCACTGGCTCTGACACTGACTCTGTGACTGTGACTGTCACTCACTGACTCTGTCACTGACTCTGTGACTGTGACTCTGTGACTGTGACTCTGTCACTCACTGACTCTGACACTGACTCTGTGACTGTGACTCTGTGACTCTGTCACTCACTGACTGTCACTCACTGACTCTGTCACTCACTGGCTCTGACACTGACTCTGTGACTCGGATCCCTGTGCCTTGCTGGGTCTCTGTGCCCCTAGGGCCCTGTGCCCCGTGTGCCCCCAGCGCAGCTCACCCACGGCGTCGGCTCCCAGCGCCTGCAGCAGTTGGCACTCGGCCACGGTCTCGTAGCAGGGTCCGGGCAGCAGGCAGTAGACTCCCTGCCGGGTGAAGCTCTGGAAGCCCAGCTCCTGGGCACTCTCCTGTGCCAGGCCCAGCAGCTCCTGGTCATAAGCATCTGACATGCAGGGGAACCTGGCACCAAACCTGCAAGGCACAGAAGGACACAGCCCTGCTGAGATGGCTGCTGCCTGCCCTCCAGCACAGCTCAGAGGTGGGCACAGGGACAGCTGAAGAGCAGAGCTGCCAGGGGTGCAGTCCCTTCGTGCCCACCCTTGCCATGGGTACAATTCCTTCATGCCCACTCCTGCCATGGGTGCAGTCCCTTCATGCCCACTCCTGCCATGGGTACAATTCCTTCATGCCCACTCCTGCCTTGGGTGCAGTCCCTTCATGCCCACTCCTGCCATGGGTACAGTCCCTTCATGCCCACTCCTGCCATGGGTGCAGTCCCTTCATGCCCACTCCTGCCATGGGTACAATTCCTTCATGCCCACTCCTGCCTTGGGTGCAGTCCCTTCATGCCCACTCCTGCCATGGGTACAGTCCCTTCATGCCCACTCCTGCCATGGGTGCAGTCCCTTCATGCCCACTCCTGCCATGGGTGCAGTCCCTCCCTGCCCACTCCTGCCATGGGTGCAGTCCCTTCATGCCCACTCCTGCCTTGGGTGCAGTCCCTTCATGCCCACTCCTGCCATGGGTACAGTCCCTTCATGCCCACTCCTGCCTTGGGTGCAGTCCCTTCATGCCCACTCCTGCCATGGGTACAGTCCCTTCATGCCCACTCCTGCCATGGGTGCAGTCCCTTCATGCCCACTCCTGCCATGGGTGCAGTCCCTCCCTGCCCACCTCTTCAGCAGACAGACCTGATGTGATCAAAGATCCCATTCTGTGCTTCTGTGCTCCACAACCTCCCTGGAGGTGTTCAGTGCCAGCCTGGCACAGACATTGAGCAGCCTGTGCTGGTGAGAGGTGTCTGTGGCAGGGGCTTGGCACTGGCTGACCTTCGAGGTCCCTTCCAACCCAAACCACTCCATGAATCCAGGAACCCAGGAGTGGAGCAGGTGCCCTCACCTGGCCTCTGAAAGCTGCTGCTTGTTTGCAGCTTGGGCTTGGAAAGAGCTTCTGGAGAGATCCAGTCCAACCTGTGCCTGGGGCAGGCTCCCCCAGAGGAGGCTGCAATGAGCCCTTCTGCCAGCGGCTCAGAGCCACCTTCCCCTCTGCTGGCACACACTGAGCAGCCCAGAAACAGCCTGCCCAAGCAACCAGAGCATGGCACTCAGTGCCAACCTAGCACCCAGCCCTGCCCAGCCAACCACACCATGGCACTCAGTGCCAGCCTAGCACCCAGCCCTGCCCAACCAACCACACCATGGCACTCAGTGCCAACCTAGCACCCAGCCCTGCCCAACCAACCAGAGCATGGCACTCAGTGCCAACCTAGCACCCAGCCCTGCCCAAGCAACCAGAGCATGGCACTCAGTGCCAACCTAGCACCCAGCCCTGCCCAACCACACCATGGCACTCAGTGCCAACCTAGCACCCAGCCCTGCCCAAACAACCACACCATGGCACTCAGTGCCAGCCTAGCACCCAGCCCTGCTCAAACAACCACACCATGGCACTCAGTGCCAACCTAGCACCCAGCCCTGCTCAAACAACCACACCATGGCACTCAGTGCCCAGCCAGCCTTGGCTCCAACCCCTCCAGCCACAGCCACTCCACCACCTCCCTGGGCAGCCCATGCCAGTGCCAATCACTCTCTCTGCCAGCAGCTTCCTCCTCACAGCCAGCCCACACCTGCCCTGCCACAGCTTCAGCCTGGGGCCCCTTCTGCTGCTGCTGCCTGCCTGGCACCAGAGCCCAACCCCACCTGGCTACAGCCTCCCTGCAGGCAGCTGCAGGCAGCAATCAGCTCTGCCCTGAGCCTCCTCTGCTGCAGCCTGCACCCCCCCAGCTCCCTCAGCCTCTCCTCACAGGGCTGTGCTCCAGGCCCCTCCCCAGCCTTGCTGCCCTTCTCTCAGCACCTTCCAGCACCTCAGCAGCTCTCTGCAATTCAGGAGCCCACAGCTGGACACAGCACTCCAGGGCTAGCCTGAGCAGGGCTGGGCACAGGGGCACAAGAACCTCCCTTCTCCTGCTGCCCACACTGCTCCTCAGCCAGCCCAGGATGCCACTGGCTCTGCTGCCCACCTGGGCACACTGCTGCCTCCTCTGCAGCTGCTCTCTCACAGCACCCCCAGGGCCCTCTCTGCCTGCCTGCTCTCAGCCCCTCTGGCCCCAGCCTGCACTGCTGCTTGGGGCTGCTGTGGCCAAAGTGCACAACCTGCCCTTGGCCTTCTTCACTCTCATCCCCTTGGCCTCTGCCCACCCATGCAGCCTGCCCAGGTCCCTCTGCAGGGCTCTGCTGCCCTCCAACAGCTCCACAGCTGCTCCTGGCTTGCTGCCATCTGCAGCCTCACTGCTGCTGGACTCAGTGCCCTGCTCCAGAGCACCAGTAAGGAGACTGAGCAGGAGCATCCTTCCCTCCAGCCCACCCCAACACCCCTGAAGATGCAAAGATGTTCCACCTCAGCTGGCTGCCCTCCTCCTGCCATGTGAATCACAAAGCAGTGCTGATTTCTCCTGAGGCATTTGCTAGCACCTGTCAGGAGCAGGCAGTCAGGCCTGGTGCTACACCAGGCAGGAACTCACTGCAAGTGGAAGCCAGGCAGGACACCTGGAACCTTCTGCTGGGTAAGAGCAGCCCTGTTGCAAACTGGAGGTGCCAGCTCAGCCCATCACTTCCAACCTCCACTGCATGCCCTCTGGCTTCTCCCAGCTGCCCCTTTGCCTTCCCCACCCTGGCAGCCTGCTAAGCAAACCAGAGAGTCTGAGAATGGGTTAGGTTGGAAGTCAGCTCAAAGCTCAGTCAGTGCCAACCCCCCCTGCCATGGGCAGGGACTAGAACTGGTGGCTCAAGGTCTCATCCAGGCTGGTACTGAACACCTCCAGCAGCACACAGCTGCAGCAAGCAGGTCTGAAGCACTCAGCAGCAATCCAGGCAGCTCTGCACACATCAGCTGCAGCAAGCAGGTCTGAAGCACTCAGCAGCAATCCAGGCAGCTCTGCACACAGCTGCAGCAAGCAGGTCTGAAGCACTCAGCAGCAATCCAGGCAGCTCTGCACACAGCTGCAGCAAGCAGGCATGAAGCACTCAGCAGCAATCCAGGCAGCTCTGCACACAGCTGCAGCAAGCAGGTCTGAAGCAGCCAGCAGCAATCCAGGCAGCTCTGCACACAGCTGCAGCAAGCAGGTCTGAAGCACTCAGCAGCAATCCAGGCAGCTCTGCACACATCAGCTGCAGCAAGCAGGTCTGAAGCACTCAGCAGCAATCCAGGCAGCACTGCACACATCAGCTGCAGCAAGCAGGTCTGAAGCACTCAGCAGCAATCCAGGCAGCTCTGCACACATCAGCTGCAGCAAGCAGGTCTGAAGCACTCAGCAGCAATCCAGGCAGCTCTGCACACAGCTGCAGCAAGCAGGTCTGAAGCACTCAGCAGCAATCCAGGCAGCTCTGCACACAGCTGCAGCAAGCAGGCATGAAGCAGCCAGCAGCAATCCAGGCAGCTCTGCACACATCAGCTGCAGCAAGCAGGTCTGAAGCACCCAGCAGCAATCCAGGCAGCTCTGCACACAGCTGCAGCAAGCAGGCATGAAGCAGCCAGCAGCAATCCAGGCAGCTCTGCACACATCAGCTGCAGCAAGCAGGTCTGAAGCAGCCAGCAGCAATCCAGGCAGCTCTGCACACAGCTGCAGCAAGCAGGCCTGAAGCAGCCAGCAGCAATCCAGGCAGCTCTGCACACAGCTGCAGCAAGCAGGTCTGAAGCACTCAGCAGCAATCCAGGCAGCTCTGCACACATCAGCTGCAGCAAGCAGGTCTGAAGCAGCCAGCAGCAATCCAGGCAGCTCTGCACACAGCTGCAGCAAGCAGGCATGAAGCAGCCAGCAGCAATCCAGGCAGCTCTGCACACATCAGCTGCAGCAAGCAGGTCTGAAGCACTCAGCAGCAATCCAGGCAGCACTGCACACAGCTGCAGCAAGCAGGTCTGAAGCAGCCAGCAGCAATCCAGGCAGCTCTGCACACAGCTGCAGCAAGCAGGTCTGAAGCACTCAGCAGCAATCCAGGCAGCTCTGCACACAGCTGCAGCAAGCAGGCATGAAGCACTCAGCAGCAATCCAGTCAGCTCTGCACACAGCTGCAGCAAGCAGGCATGAAGCAGCCAGCAGCAATCCAGGCAGCTCTGCACACATCAGCTGCAGCAAGCAGGTCTGAAGCACTCAGCAGCAATCCAGGCAGCTCTGCACACATCAGCTGCAGCAAGCAGGCATGAAGCACTCAGCAGCAATCCAGGCAGCTCTGCACACATCAGCTGCAGCAAGCAGGTCTGAAGCACTCAGCAGCAATCCAGGCAGCTCTGCACACATCAGCTGCAGCAAGCAGGTCTGAAGCACTCAGCAGCAATCCAGGCAGCTCTGCAGCCATCAGCTGCAGCAAGCAGGTCTGAAGCAGCCAGCAGCAATCCAGGCCTGTCCCCCAGACTGCAGTGAGATGAGGAAGGAATCTTCTGGATGTCCATACCTGTGCTGAGAGCATTCTCGTGGTGGCAACTCAAGCCAACTCTGCACTGCTGTTAGCATCTGCTGGAGCAGCTCCATCACACCAGAAACCAAACTGTTAGGTCTCAGCAGGTGCTTGCCAGCAGACAGACAGACAGGCAGACAGACAGACAGCAGTGGCAGTGCTGTGGCTGGGGGAAGAAAGGAGCCAGTGGCAGCGAGGAGCTGAAAGCTTTCTTACCTCTCGTCGTTTGGGCCCCGCAGGGGGTTCAGCCCTGCCAGGCCAAAGAGGCTGATGTGGTCTCTAATGAACATCACATCCCCGACCTGGAAGTGAGGGTTCAGCCCCCCAGCAGCGTTGGTGACGATCAGGATCTCCACCCCCAGAAGAAAGAAGACCCTGATGGGAAAGGTGACCTGCAAGAAGCCAGGGCACAGCCTGCAGTGAGCTTCTGCCCTCCCTGCAAGGAGGCACAGCAGCAGCTCTCCAGCTCCTCACCACCACCACCCCCCAAAGCAAACCCTCCCCTTGAAGTGCAGAGACTCAAAACTCCATCCCCCCAGGTCCTGCAGTTAGTTTAAGGCCAAATGAAGGCAGGACAGAGGAAAAAAATAAAAGCAGAGGCAGATGAATTTGTCCTCCCCTGCCAAGGTCCTGCAGAGATCAAAGCAGTGTGCTTGAGTGAGAGCAGCTGCTCTGGGGAGTGCACCTGGGAGAGCAGCTCCTGCCAGCACTGCTGCCTGGCACAGGGGCACAGAGCTGAGTTTGCTCAGTCCCTGCTGTTTGTGTCACTTCACTTCCCTGATCAGCAGCAGTTCAGGGATCGTTTGGGGACTGGGGAAAAAGAGGCACAGAGTCACAGAGGCAGAGCTGGAAGGGACCCCAAGGACCACCCAGCTGCAACCCCTGCCATGGGCAGGGACACCTCACACCAGAGCAGGCTGCCCACAGCCACCTCCAGCCTGGCCTGAGGCACCTCCAGGCATGAGGCTTCCAGCACCTCCCTGGGCAACCTGTGCCAGGCTCTCAGCACCCTCCTGCTGAGCAGCTCCTTCCTGGCATCCAATCTCCATCTCCCCACTCCTACTTCTGCTCCATCCCCCCCAGCCCTAGCACCCCCCACACCCTCACAAGTCCCTCCCCAGCTCTCCTGCAGCCCCTGCAGAAGCTCTCCCTGCAGCCTTCTCCTCCCCAGCCTGCACAGCCCCAACTCTGCCAGCCTGTGCCCACAGCAGGGCAGCTCCAGCCCTCTGAGCATCCTCCTGCCCTCCTCTGGGCACCTTCCAGCCCTCTCCTGGCACAGGGCTCCAGAGCTGGGCACAGGGCTGCAGCTGTGGGCTCAGCAGAGTGGAGCAATTCCAAACACTTCAGAAGTCTGAGGAGTGAAGAAGGAATCTGGCAGGAGGCAGCAGTGGGCACTGGCAGCACAGAAGGCCAAGGGCAGCCTGGGCTGCACCCACAGCAGTGTGGGCAGAGGTGGAGAGAGGAGATCCTGCCCCTCTGCTCTGCTCTGCTCTGGGGAGACCTCAGCTGCAGGGCTGGGGCAGCTGTGGGACTCTCCAGCACAGGAAGGGTCTGGAGCTGCTGGGCAGGGGCCAGAGGAGGCCACCGAGAGGCTGAGAGGCTGCTGGAGAAGCTCTGCTGTGGGCACAGGCTGGCAGAGTTGGGGCTGTGCAGCCTGGGGAGGAGAAGGCTGCAGGGAGAGCTGAGAGCAGCCTTGCAGTGCCTGAAGGGGCTGCAGGGGAGCTGGGGAGGGACTCTGGGCAAGGGCTGGCAGTGCCAGGAGGAGGGAGAATGGCTTGGAGCTGGGAGAGGGGAGAGGGAGAGTGGAGAGGAGGGAGAAAGTGTTGGCAGTGAGGGTGGGCAGAGACTGGCACAGGCTGTGGCTGACCCTCCCTGGAGGTGTTGAGGGCCAGGCTGGATGAGGCCCTGAGCAGCCTGTGCTGGTGGGAGCTGTCCCTGCCCATGGCAGGAGGTGGCTCTGGCTGAGCTGTGAGTTCCCTTCCAACCCAACCCCTTCTATGACTCTGTGAATCCATTGTCTAAGCATGGTCACGGATCAGAGGATGCCAGAGGTTGGCAGGGACCTCTGGAGAGCTTCCAGTGCCACCCCTGCCAGAGCAGGGCATTGATCTGGGGTCAGCATTGGCTCCAGCAGTGCTGTCCAGCCAGGCACTGGCACCTTCTGCCCCTCTCTGCTCTGCTCCAGCTGGCAGAGCTGCTGCAGGCCTTTGGCAGAGGCTTTGAGGTCCACAGGGTCACAGGGTGCTAGGGGTGGGAAGGGAGCTCTGGAGAGCTTCCAGTGCCACCCCTGCCAGGGCAGGAGCAGAGAATCCAGCACAGGTGGCACAGGAGCACATCCAGACAGGGCTGGAAAGGCTCCAGAGGAGGAGGCTCCACAACCTCTCTGGGCAGCCTGTGCCAGGCTCTGGGACCCTCACACTCAAGAAGTTCTTCCTCCTGTCGAGGTGCAGCTTCTTGTGCTGCAGTTGCCATCCCTTGCCCTTGTCCTGTGCCAGGGCACAGGTGAGCAGAGGCTGTCCTTGTGCCTCCCCTCCTGACCCTCAGCCCTCAGACACTGACAGGCACTGCTCAGGTCCCCTCCCAGCCCCCAGGCACTGCCAGGCACTGCTCAGGTCCCCTCCCAGCCCCCAGGCACTGCCAGGCACTGCTCAGGTCCCCTCCCAGCCCCCAGGCACTGCCAGGCACTGCTCAGGTCCCCTCCCAGCCCCCAGGCACTGCCAGGCACAGCTCAGGTCCTCTCCCAGCCCCCAGGCACTGCCAGGCACTGCTCAGGTCCCCTCCCAGCCTTCTCCCCTGCAGACTCAGCCCCAGATCCCTTGGCAGAGCATTAGAACCTCCCGGCAGGAGCCAGCGTAGGGAAGGCAGCAGGCAGAGGTGCAGCTTGCCAGCAGCCCTGGCGGGCTGTGGGGGCACTCACCGTGCTGGCACTGTGCCCCTCGTAGCCGTGGAAGCGTCCCTGCATGCACACACAGGCGTGGCCCCGCAGCTCCCCGAACACCAGCCTGCCGCGGTGCCCTGCCACTGCAACGACACAGCGCACCTCAGGGGCACGGAGCAGCCAGCCCCGGGGGGATGCATCACAGCAGGGCCACGCCAGGCACTGCCATGGCATCTACAGTCTGGGGTGCAGCAAAGCCTCTGCCACGGGCAGCTCCTGGAACAGCGGGCAGCTCCTGGCACAGCTGGCAGCTCCTGGCACAGCTGGCAGCTCCTGGCACAGCAGGCAGCTCCTGGCACAGCAGGCAGCTCCTGGCACAGCGGGCAGCTCCTGGCACAGCTGGCAGCTCCTGGCACAGCGGGCAGCCTCTGGCACAGCTGGCAGCTCCTGGCACAGCGGGCAGCCCCTGGCACAATGGGCAGCTCCTGGCACAGCGGGCAGCTCCTGGCACAGCAGGCAGCTTCTGGCACAGCTGGCAGCTCCTGGCACAGCGGGCAGCTCCTGGCACAGCTGGCAGCTCCTGGCACAGCGGGCAGCCTCTGGCACAGCTGGCAGCTCCTGGCACAGCAGGCAGCTCCTGGCACAGCTGGCAGCTCCTGGCACAGCGGGCAGCTCATGGCACAGCTGGCAGCCCCTGGCACAGCTGGCAGCTCCTGGCACAGCTGGCAGCTCCTGGCACAGCTGGCAGCTCCTGGCAGGGGCAGAGTCACCCTGGTATGGGTCAGGAGCTGGCTGGAGGGCTGGGCACAGAGTGGTGGTGAATGGTGCCACATGCAGCTGGCAGCTGGCACCAGAGCTGTGCCCCAGGGAGCAGTGCTGGGCACAGGCCTGTGCAGTTTCTTCAGTGATGCTCTGGAGCAGGGCACTGAGTCCAGCAGCAGTGAGGCTGCAGATGGCAGCAAGCCAGGAGCAGCTGTGGAGCTGTTGGAGGGCAGCAGAGCCCTGCAGAGGGACCTGGGCAGGCTGCATGGGTGGGCAGAGGCCAAGGGGATGAGAGTGAAGAAGGCCAAGGGCAGGTTGTGCACTTTGGCCACAGCAGCCCCAAGCAGCAGTGCAGGCTGGGGCCAGAGGGGCTGAGAGCAGGCAGGCAGAGAGGGCCCTGGGGGTGCTGTGAGAGAGCAGCTGCAGAGGAGGCAGCAGTGTGCCCAGGTGGGCAGCAGAGCCAGTGGCAGCCTGGGCTGGCTGAGGAGCAGTGTGGGCAGCAGGAGAAGGGAGGTTCTTGTGCCCCTGTGCCCAGCCCTGCTCAGGCCAGCCCTGGAGTGCTGTGTCCAGCTGTGGGCTCCTGAATTGCAGAGAGCTGCTGAGGTGCTGGAAGGTGCTGAGAGAAGGGCAGCAAGGCTGGGGAGGGGCCTGGAGCACAGCCCTGTGAGGAGAGGCTGAGGGAGCTGGGGGGGTGCAGCCTGCAGCAGAGGAGGCTCAGGGCAGAGCTGATTGCTGCCTGCAGCTCCTGTGCTCCAGGCCCCTCCCCAGCCTTGCTGCCCTTCTCTGGGCACCTTCCAGCACCTCAGCAGCTCTCTGCCAGTGTTCTCCACTCATTCTCTGTGCAGCCTGGAACTGTGCTTGGGGTTGCCCTGAGCCAGGTGCAGGACCTTGCCCTTGTGGTGCCCTGGGATGGGTCCCTGCCCTCGGGCATGCCTACCGCCCCCTCGGCCACCCTGCCACGGGTGCTGTGGTGGCCTGGGCTGTGCTCACCTGTGCTGTGGGGGAAGTGAGGGATGTCCTCATACTCAAAGACTGTCTTGTTCTCCAGGGCATCTGCCAGGCCTCCCAGGCCAGAGCCGCAGATGATGGCAGTCCTGGGGCGCAGGGCGGTGCGGGCACACAGCCAGTCCCTCGTTTCCTTGCACACCTCGTAGCTACACCTGCCAGAGCAAAGGAGGGCAGGGGAAGGGGTCAGGCCCCCAGAGGACAAAGCACAGCAGTGGTGGGGAGGTGCAGCCAAAGGGAGGAGGATGCCACTGAAGGCCCAGCAAGAGCAGCTGCGCTGCTGCTGGGGAAGGCAGTTTGCTCTCCAGCTCCTGCCTGCTCCCCCCGGCCAGAGGCAAAGCATCTGAATCCTCTCTGCCAGCCTCATTCTCCCCTGGAAGAATGGCCAAAGAGAGCTAGATCACAGGGCTGTCACAAGGCATCACCACTGCTGCTCCTGCTGGGCTCTCCTGAGCTCCCAAGGGAGTGCCAGAGCGCAGAGGCTGCAGCCTGAGTGTGCACAGAGAGCTCCAGGAGCCCGCAGGTCCCAGGGCACCTGCAGAGAACAGGCTGCTCGAGGCCTCATCCAACCTGCTTTGGAATGCTTCTGGCCTTGGAGCCTCCACAGCTTCCCTGGGCAGCCTGTGCCAGTGTCCCACCACCCCCCTGGGGAGCAGTAGCCTCATCTGACTCCTGCTGCCTCCCGTCCAAAGCCATCACTTCTTGTCCTCTCCCTGCCACAAGTCCCTCCCCAGCTCCCCCCTTCAGGTACTGGATGGCTGCTCTGAGGTCTCCCTGCAATCACCTTCTCCCAGGCTGAACAGCCCCAACTCTGCCAGCCTGGCATCACAGCAGAGCCCTGCCAGCCCTGCCAGCACTGCTGTGCCCTGTTCCAGCAGGTCCCTGTCTGTGCTGTGCTGAGGACTCAGGGGGGGCAGTGCCACCTGGGCTGGGTCAGGAGGGCTGTGGGCAGCAGGTGCAGAGAGCTTCTCCTGCCCCTCTGCTCTGCCCTGCTGAGGCCACAGCTGCACTCCTGGGCCCAGCTCTGCCCCCCCCAGTTCAGGAGGGACAGAGAACTGCTGGAGAGAGCCCAGCAGAGAGCCACAGAGGTGCTGCAGGGCATGGAACAGCTCTGCCAGGAGCAGAGCCCGGGGGGGCTGGGGGCTGGCAGAGAGCAGCCTGAGAGGGGAGCTCAGCAGTGGCTATCAGTGTGGGCAGCTGAGGGGCAGCAGGCTGCAGCCAGGCTCTGCTGGGGGTGCCCAGCACAAGGGGCACTGGGTGGGAGCTGAGGCAGAGGAAGCTGCATGGGAGCAGGAGGAGGAATTTTCCCCCTGGGAGGGTGGCAGAGGCCTGGCACAGGCTGCCCAGGGGGGCTGTGGAGTCTCCCTCTGCAGCTACTCAAAGCCTGCCTGGCAGTGCTGCTGGGTGCCCTGCTCTGGGTGCCCTGCTCTGGCAGAGCTGTGGAGGTCCCCTCGAGCCCCTGACATTATGGGATGCTGGGATGCTGTGGCTCCAGAGCTGCCCCAGCACTGCAGGGGAGGTCTCAGCAGGCACAGCAGTGGGGCAGAATCCCCTCCCTGCCCCTGCTGCCCACACTGCTGGGGACCAGCCCAGCTCCAGTGGAAGAATGGCCAAAGAGAGCTAGATCACAGGCCTGCCACAAGGCACCACCACTGCTGCTCCTGCTGGGCTCTCCTGAGCTCCCAGGGGAGTGCCAAAGCAGAGGCAGGTGAGACACTGCAGCCTGTGTGTGCACAGAGAGCTCCAGGAGCCTGCAGGTCCCAGGGCAGCTGGAGCAGAAGGGACAGACTCTGTCCTCTGCTGGAGTCACTCTGGAGCCCAGGGGCAGATGGAGCAGAAGGGACAGACTCTGTCCTCTGCTGGAGTCACTCTGGAGCCCAGGGGCAGATGGAGCAGAAGGGACAGACTCTGTCCTCTGCAGGAGTCACTCTGGAGCCCAGGGGCAGCTGGAGCAGAAGGGACAGACTCTGTCCTCTGCAGGAGTCACTCTGGAGCCCAAGGGAACCTGGAGCAGAAGGGACAGACTCTGTCCTCTGCTGGAGTCACTCTGGAGCCCAGGGGCAGCTGGAGCAGAAGGGACAGACTCTGTCCTCTGCAGGAGTCACTCTGGAGCCCAGGGGCAGCTGGAGCAGAAGGGACAGACTCTGTCCTCTGCTGGAGTCACTCTGGAGCCCAGGGGCAGCTGGAGCAGAAGGGACAGACTCTGTCCTCTGCTGGAGTCACTCTGGAGCCCATGGGCAGCTGGAGCAGAAGGGACAGACTCTGTCCTCTGCAGGAGTCACTCTGGAGCCCAGGGGCAGCTGGAGCAGAAGGGACAGACTCTGTCCTCTGCAGGAGTCACTCTGGAGCCCAAGGGAACCTGGAGCAGAAGGGACAGACTCTGTCCTCTGCTGGAGTCACTCTGGAGCCCAGGGGCAGCTGGAGCAGAAGGGACAGACTCTGTCCTCTGCAGGAGTCACTCTGGAGCCCAGGGGCAGCTGGAGCAGAAGGGACAGACTCTGTCCTCTGCTGGAGTCACTCTGGAGCCCAGGGGCAGCTGGAGCAGAAGGGACAGACTCTGTCCTCTGCAGGAGTCACTCTGGAGCCCAAGGGAACCTGGAGCAGAAGGGACAGACTCTGTCCTCTGCTGGAGTCACTCTGGAGCCCAAGGGAACCAGGAGCAGAAGGGACAGACTCTGTCCTCTGCAGGAGTCACTCTGGAGCCCAGGGGCAGCTGGAGCAGAAGGGACAGACTCTGTCCTCTGCTGGAGTCACTCTGGAGCCCAGGGGCAGCTGGAGCAGAAGGGACAGACTCTGTCCTCTGCTGGAGTCACTCTGGAGCCCAGGGGCAGATGGAGCAGAAGGGACAGACTCTGTCCTCTGCTGGAGTCACTCTGGAGCCCAGGGGCAGCTGGAGCAGAAGGGACAGACTCTGTCCTCTGCTGGAGTCACTCTGGAGCCCAGGGGCAGATGGAGCAGAAGGGACAGACTCTGTCCTCTGCTGGAGTCACTCTGGAGCCCAGGGGAACCTGGAGCAGAAGGGACAGACTCTGTCCTCTGCTGGAGTCACTCTGGAGCCCATGGGCAGCTGGAGCAGAAGGGACAGACTCTGTCCTCTGCTGGAGTCACTCTGGAGCCCAGGGGCAGCTGGAGCAGAAGGGACAGACTCTGTCCTCTGCTGGAGTCACTCTGGAGCCCAGGGGCAGCTGGAGCAGAAGGGACAGACTCTGTCCTCTGCTGGAGTCACTCTGGAGCCCAAGGGAACCTGGAGCAGAAGGGACAGACTCTGTCCTCTGCAGGAGTCACTCTGGAGCCCAGGGGAACCTGGAGCAGAAGGTGTCCAGCAGCTCCAGGCCCTTCCTGTGCTGGTGTCCCAGAGCTGGAGGCAGTGCTGCAGGGGAGGGCTGAGCAGAGCAGAGTGTCAGACAAATCCCTCTTGTGTTGGGGCCCCAGAGCTGGACACAGCACTGCAGGTGAGGTCTCACATCTGATCCTGGGCAAGCTGCTGTGGGTGCCCTGCTTTAGCAGTGGGGTTGGACTGGATGACCCCCAGAGGTCCCTTCTGACCCCCACCATGCTGGGATCCTGGGATCCTGGGATTCCTGGCTGCCCAGCTCCTGCTCTAACACCTGCCAGACCACACCTCTGCTCCTAGTTCCAAACTGGGATGCCAGAGGTCCCCAAGGGTACCACAACTTCTACCCTCCACCACTGCAGCAGAGTCATGCAGCTGAAGCCCTGCCTCAGGGCAAAGCCTGGGGCTGAGGAGGGATTTATCTGCCAGCAGATGTTTTCCACATGTGCCACCAGCTCCTGGAAGAAGCAGGAGCTCTGAGAGGTGACCCTAATGAAGCTGACACTTGACTGACTGCTTTATCCCCTGCTCCCCAGGCTTTGGAAGTGCTTTGCATACATTAGGGAAGGATGAACCCCAGCTTCCCTCCTGTAATCCCTGTTCAGGTGCTGAAGGCAGCCAAGAGAATCTGAGTGCAGTGCCTAAGCTTTTGAAGCCCCTGGAGCAGGTCACCAGGATCCACTGGATCACAGACTCATGGAGTCCAGAGAGCCAGAGAAGCAGGCAGCTTGGGAGAGAGCTCCAGGCTCAGCCTGCCCAACCTAGCACCCAGCCCTGCCCAGCCAACCAGCCCATGGCACCCAGTGCCAACCTAGCACCCAGCCCTGCCCAAACAACCACACCATGGCACTCAGTGCCAACCTAGCACCCAGCCCTGCCCAAACAACCACACCATGGCACTCAGTGCCAACCTAGCACCCAGCCCTGCCCAAACAACCACACCATGGCACTCAGTGCCAACCTAGCACCCAGCCCTGCCCAAACAACCACACCATGGCACTCAGTGCCAACCTAGCACCCAGCCCTGCCCAACCAACCACACCATGGCACTCAGTACCAAGCCAGCACCCAGCCCTGCCCAAACAACCACACCATGGCACTCAGTGCCCAGCCAGCCTTGGCTCCAACCCCTCCAGCCACGGCCACTCCACCACCTCCCTGGGCAGCCCATGCCAGTGCCAATCACTCTCTCTGCCAGCAGCTTCCTCCTCACAGCCAGCCCACACCTGCCCTGCCACAGCTTCAGCCTGGGGCCCCTTCTGCTGCTGCTGCCTGCCTGGCACCAGAGCCCAACCCCACCTGGCTACAGCCTCCCTGCAGGCAGCTGCAGGCAGCAATCAGCTCTGCCCTGAGGCTCCTCTGCTGCAGCCTGCACCCCCCCAGCTCCCTCAGCCTCTCCTCACAGGGCTGTGCTCCAGGCCCCTCCCCAGCCTTGCTGCCCTTCTCTCAGCACCTTCCAGCACCTCAGCAGCTCTCTGCAATTCAGGAGCCCACAGCTGGACACAGCACTCCAGGGCTGGCCTGAGCAGGGCTGGGCACAGGGGCACAAGAACCTCCCTTCTCCTGCTGCCCACACTGCTCCTCAGCCAGCCCAGGATGCCACTGGCTCTGCTGCCCACCTGGGCACACTGCTGCCTCCTCTGCAGCTGCTCTCTCACAGCACCCCCAGGGCCCTCTCTGCCTGCCTGCTCTCAGCCCCTCTGGCCCCAGCCTGCACTGCTGCTTGGGGCTGCTGTGGCCAAAGTGCACAACCTGCCCTTGGCCTTCTTCACTCTCATCCCCTTGGCCTCTGCCCACCCATGCAGCCTGCCCAGGTTCCTCTGCAGGGCTCTGCTGCCCTCCAACAGCTCCACAGCTGCTCCTGGCTTGCTGCCATCTGCAGCCTCACTGCTGCTGGACTCAGTGCCCTGCTCCAGAGCATCACTGAAGAGACTGCACAGGCCTGTGCCCAGCACTGCTCCCTGGGGCACAGCACTGGTGCCAGCTGCCAAGTGCATGTGGCACCATTCACCACCACTCTCTAGGCCCAGCACTGATCCAGTTGTAGCATGCCAGGGGGTGGAAGGGGCCTCCAGAGATTCATGGACTCATAGGATGGTTTGGGTTGGAAGGGACCTCAAAGCTCATCCAGTTCCATCCCCCCTGCCATGGACTCTTACCACTAGCAGAGATTGCTCAAGGCCTCATCCAACCTGGTCTTCAACAGCACCCCCCTGCCAGAGCAGGGGCATCCAGGGCAGGGCACCCATGAGCACACCCAGCTGGGTTTGGGAAGCCTCCAGGAGGCTCCACAGCCTCTCTGGGCAGCCTCACACAGGCCTCCAGCAGCCTCACACCAAACAAGTTTCTCCTCCTGCTGAAGTGGACTTTGCTGTGACTGAGCTGCCATCCCCTGCCCCTTGGCCTGCCACTGGGATCACTGCAGAGGGCCTGGCTGCACCCTCCTGCCACTCACCCCTCACACCTATGGCCACTGCTCAGGTCCCCTCTCAGCCTTCTCCTCTCCAGGCTCAGCAGCCCCAAGGCTCTCAGCCTTCCCTCCTAAGAGAGATGCTCAAATCCCTCAACCATCCTCAGAGCCTCCCCTGGGCTCCCTCCTGCAATTCATTCCCTTCCCCTCCTGAACTGGGCAGCCCAGACCTGGACACAGCATTCCAGATGTGGTCTCAGCAGGGCAGAGTAGAGGGGAAGAGAACTTCCCTTGACCTGCTGGCCACAGTCTTCTGAGTGCCCCTGACTACAGCATTGGCCTTCTTGGCCAGAAGGGCACAGTGCTGGCCCATGGGGAGCTCTGCCTCCCCTCTCCCATTTCCCAGGGGGTGCTGCAGAGGTGCATGCTGCTTTGCATGGCCACAAAGTGATGGCACTGCAGGGCTGGGTCCCATCTAGCTCCTGCTGAAGGCTTTGGAGCTGCTGCAGCTGTGCTGAGCTTGAGGGGAAAGCACTGTTCAAACATTCCTCACCCAGAGAAGTGAGGCTCCAGAGCTCCTTGCCTGAGAGCAGCCTCTGGGTGCAGGCAGAGGCTTGGCAGAGCTCTCTCCACCCCACCCCCCCGGGATGCAGCAGAGCTGTCCCCAGGTTTGAAGGCTCAGGGATGTCACCACCAACCTGCAGCAGCCTGCTGGCAGCCTTCAGCACCAAAGGGGAGCAGCAGGCACAGACAATTGCTGCCCCACTAAGGAGAACCCCTGCAGCTCTGCAGGGGTGGGCAGAGGGAAGCTTGACCTGCAGGTCACCAGATGCAATGTCCCAGCTTGGGACTGCAGGAGCCTGGAGTCTGAGGCAGCTTTGTGAGAGCAGGATGAAGGCCCAGAGCAGAGAGTCCCCTGCAGCCACCCTGGCTCCAGCAGTGCACACCTAATAATAGGGCTGGGGAGTTTCAGCCTGGCTTAGGTCACTGGCTCAGCTCAGCACAATCCCCTTTGCTGTCACAGCTGAGAGCAGGCAGGCAGCTGTTGCACAACACAGCACTGCCACTCGTGACACAGCTTTGGTGGCATGAAAAATACCCACCCCACCCTCCCCTGCCTGCTACCAGGCTGGCCAAGAGCAAAGCCAGGGGCAAGGAGTGCTAGCCTCAGACACAGGCAGAAGTTGAACAGGCTTCAGGAGGGCAGAGAACAGAGTCTGCCTCTCCAAACCAGGGCATCTGCCTCTCCACACCAGGGCATCTGCCTCTCCACACCATGGCCTCTGCCCTCTCCACACCATGGCCTCTGCCCTCTCCACACCATGGCCTCTGCCCTATCCACACCATAGTCTCTGCCCTCTCCACACCATGGCCTCTGCCCTCTCCACACCATGGCCTCTGCCCTATCCATACCATAGCCTCTGCCCTCTCCACACCATGGCCTCTGCCCTCTCCACACCATGGCCTCTGCCCTATCCACACCATAGTCTCTGCCCTCTCCACACCATGGCCTCTGCCCTCTCCACACCATGGCCTCTGCCCTCTCCACACCATGGCCTCTGCCCTCTCCACACCATAGCCTCTGCCCTCTCCACACCATGGCCTCTGCCCTCTCCACATCATGGCCTCTGCCCTATCCATACCATAGCCTCTGCCCTCTCCATACCATGGCCTCTGCCCTCTCCATACCATGGCCTCTGCCCTCTCCACACCATGGCCTCTGCCCTCTCCATACCATGGCCTCTGCCCTCTCCATACCATGGCCTCTGCCCTCTCCACACCATGGCCTCTGCCCTCTCCATACCATGGCCTCTGCCCTCTCCATACCATAGTCTCTGCCCTCTCCACACCATGGCCTCTGCCCTCTCCATACCATGGCCTCTGCCCTCTCCACACCATGGCCTCTGCCCTCTCCATACCATGGCCTCTGCCCTCTCCACACCATGGCCTCTGCCCTCTCCATACCATGGCCTCTGCCCTCTCCACACCATGGCCTCTGCCCTATCCACACCATGGCCTCTGCCCTATCCACACCATAGTCTCTGCCCTCTCCACACTGTGGTCTCTGCCCTCTCCTCACTGTGGTCTCTGCCCTCTCCACACCATGGTCCCTTCTCTCTGCACACCATGGTCTCTGCTCTCTCCACACCGTGGCCTCTGGCCTCTGCACGCTGTGATCTCTGCTCTCTCCACACTATGGTCTCTGCCCTCTCCTTACCATGGTCTCTGCCCTCTCCACGCTGTGATCTCTGCTCTCTCCACACCATAGTCTTTGCCCTCTCCAGACTGTGATCTCTGCCCTCTGCACGTTGTGATCTCTGCTCTCTTCACACCATAGTCTCTGTCCTCTGCACGCTGTGGTCTCTGCCCTCTCCTCACTATGGTCCCTTCCCTCTCCACACCATAGTCTCTGCCCTCTGCATGCTGTGATCTCTGCTCTCTCCACACCATAGTCTCTGCCCTCTGCATGCTGTGGTCTCTGCTCTCTCCACACCATAGTCTCTGCCCTCTGCATGCTGTGGTCTCTGCTCTCTCCACACCATAGTCTCTGCCCTCTGCATGCTGTGGTCTCTGCTCTCTCCACACCATAGTCTCTGCCCTCTGCATGCTGTGGTCTCTGCTCTCTCCACACCATAGTCTCTGCCCTCTCCAGACTGTGGTCTCTGCCCCCTGCAAGCTGTGGTCTCTGCCCTCTCCACACCATGGTCCCTTCCCTCTCCATGCTGTGGTTCCTGCCCTCTCCTCACTGTGGTCTCTTCTCTCTCCACACCATAGTCTCTGCCCTCTCCAGACTGTGGTCTCTGCCCCCTGCACGCTGTGGTCTCTGCCCTCTCCTCACTGTGGTCTCTGCCCTCTCCACACCATGGTCCCTTCCCTCTCCATGCTGTGGTTTCTGCCCTCTGCACGCTGTGAACTCTGCTCTCTCCATACCATAGTCTCTGCCCTCTCCAGACTGTGATCTCTGCCCTCTGCACACCATAGTCTCTGCCCTGTGCACGCTGTGATCTCTGCCCTCTCCACACCATAGTCTCTGCCCTCTCCAGACTGTGGTCTCTGCCCTCTCCTCTCCTGGCCCCAGCCTGTGCAGGTGCCCTGCCTGTGCCCCGTTTCACAGCAGCAGGTGGCCGCAGGACGCCCTCACTTCCGAGCAGCCCTCGCTTGGCACTCCTTGAGCAGGCAGTACGGAGGAGGAAGGAAAGAGGCAAAGCAAGCCAGGCAAAACAAAGGCCAGGTGGGCAGCCCCTGCCAGCTGGCCTGCCTGTGCACCCCCTGTGTCACAGCGCCTTACCTGTCCTCCTCAGCACAGGCCATCCTCCTCCTCTCTGCCTAACCCACAGCAGGGGACGGCTGCTGGACGCGGAGCCGCAGCTCGCCTGTGCCCAGCGAACCTGCGGCGCTGCTGCTGCTGCCCTGGCAGTGAGTCAGGGAGGTGTGTCCCGGCCTGCCTCTGAGCATCTCTGATCCGCCAGTGGGAGGGGCACGGCAGGGCTTTTGCTGCCCTCACCCCCACGGCACACAGGCTGCAGGGCGCCGCAGGAAGCTGCCAGCGCTGCACACAGCCTTTGCGCTGCGGCCGCAGCCGCGAACCTTCGGCGCACGCAGCTGCGGCAGAGCCGCCCACGTCCACCTGCTCCGCTCCGCTCCCGGCCGGGACGCGGCCAGCAGCTGCAGGCTCCTGCTCCTTCCCGCTCCCGGCCCCTGCCAGGGCGGCAGCAGCTCGCTGCCAGCAGGCAGCTCTGCGAGGCCAGCGGCTGCCACAGCAAGCCACGGGCCTCCTGCCTCTCTCACATCACTCCCTTTTCCTTCTCGCTTCGTTCCCTTCGCCAGCTCACACCCTCCCTTCTCCATTCCTGACACCACTCCCTTCTCCCTCTCCCACATCCTTCCCTTTTCCTTCTTGCATCATTCCCTTCTGCAGCTCACACCCTCCCTTCTCCATTCCTGACACCACTCCCTTTTCCACCTCTCACATCCTTCCCTCCTCCATCTCACCACTCCCTTTTCCACCTCTCACATCCTTCCCTCCTCCATCTCACCACTCCCTTTCCCATCTCTCACACCCTTCCCTCCTCCATCTCTCTCACCCTTCCCTCCTCCATCTCACCACTCCCTTTTCCATCTCTCACACCCTTCCCTCCTCCATCTTTCACACCCTTCCCTCCTCCATCTCACCACTCCCTTTTCCACCTCTCACACCCTTCCCTCCTCCATCTCACCACTCCCTTTTCCACCTCTCACATCCTTCCCTCCTCCATCTCACCACTCCCTTTTCCATCTCTCACACCCTTCCCTCCTCCGTCTCTCACACCCTTCCCTCCTCCATCTCTCACACCCTTCCCTCCTCCATCTCTCTCACCCTTCCCTCCTCCATCTCACCACTCCCTTTCCCATCTCTCACACCCTTCCCTCCTCCATCTCTCACACTCTTCCCTCCTCCATCTGTCTCACCCTTCCCTCCTCCATCTCTCTCACCCTTCCCTCCTCCATCTCACCACTCCCTTTCCCATCTCTCACACCCTTCCCTCCTCCATCTTTCACACCCTTCCCTCCTCCATCTCTCACACTCTTCCCTCCTCCATCTGTCTCACCCTTCCCTCCTCCATCTCTCTCACCCTTCCCTCCTCCATCTCACCACTCCCTTTTCCATCTCTCTCACCCTTCCCTCCTCCATCTCTCACACCACTCCCTTTTCCACCTCTCACATCCTTCCCTCCTCCATCTCATACCACTCCCTTTTCCATCTCTCACACCCTTCCCTTTTCTATCTCTCACACTCTTCCCACTTTGTTTCCAGAGCCAGAGATGTTGTCAAGACAACTGGAAAAAAAGGAAGGAAGGAAGGAAGGAAGGAAGGAAGGAAGGAAGGAAGGAAGGAAGGAAGGAAGGAAGGAAGGAAGGAAGGAAGGAAGGAAGGAAGGAAGGAAGGAAGGAAGGGAGGAAGGAAGGGAGGAAGGGAGGGAGGGAGGGAGGAAGGAAGGAAGGAAGGAAGGGAGGAAGGAAGGAAGGAAGGAAGGAAGGAAGGAAGGAAGGAAGGAAGGAAGGAAGGAAGGAAGGAAGGAAGGAAGGAAGGAAGGAAGGGAAGGAGAAAGAAAGAAAGAAAGAGAGAAAGAAAGAAAGAAAGAAAGAAAGAAAGAAAGAAAGAAAGAAAGAAAGAAAGAAAGAAAGAAAGAAAGAAAGAAAGAAAGAAAGAAAGAAAGAAAGAAAGAAAGAAAGGAAGGGAGGGAGGGAGGGAGAGAGGGAGGAAAATGAGGGCTGAGCAGGGAAGGTGGAAGGCCACAGCTAGAACCTGCAGCCACAGCTCCCCAGGCACCGAAGGGACAGACAGAACCAGGGACAAGACCTGAGTCAGAGCCTGCCCCTGCCCGGCCAAAGCAGCCAGACCTGACAAACCACCAGAGAGGCAGACAGCACCAGGCTCAGGCCTCCAAATCCTCCTTCTGACTTCCATTCCTGTTTGGGGGGGGGTCTTGAAGACCCCACAGCAAAAATCTCCCTTGGCTGCCCCTGGGAGAGTCTCTCAGAGAACTTCAGACTCAAAGAAGGTTGCAAATGCAGGCAGGAAAACCTGGGCATGTTCAGAGGTGTTT
Organism: Pogoniulus pusillus; assembly: GCF_015220805.1. Lineage (NCBI taxonomy): Eukaryota > Metazoa > Chordata > Aves > Piciformes > Lybiidae > Pogoniulus > Pogoniulus pusillus. The sequence continues at coordinate 22,329,776 of NC_087283.1, forward strand.
CATGGGGGAGTAACATGCAGGGTCCTGCCCCTGGGCTGGGGAAAGCCTTGATGTCAGCCCAGGCAGGGGGTGAGGAGATTGAGAGCAGCCCTGCAGGGAAGGGCTTGGGGGTGCTGGGGGGGGGGGAGAGGCTGGGCAGGAGGCAGCAGTGGGCACTGGCAGCACAGAAGGCCAGGGGCAGCCTGGGCTGCATCCACAGCAGTGTGGGCAGAGGTGGAGAGAGGAGATCCTGCCCCTCTGCTCTGCTCTGGGGAGAGCTCAGCTGCAGGGCTGGGGGCAGCTGTGGGACTCCAGCACCAGAGAGATATGGAGCTGCTGGAGAGGGTCCAGAAGAGGCCACAGAGACGCTCAGAGGGCTGGAGCAGCTCTGCTGTGGGCACAGGCTGGCAGGGTTGGGGCTGTGCAGCCTGGGGAGGAGAAGGCTGCAGGGAGAGCTCAGAGCTGCAGTTCAGTGTCTGCAGGGGAGCTGCAGGCAGGCTGGGGAGGGACTGCTCAGAAGGGGCTGTGGGGACAGGCTGAGGGCAATGGTTTGGAGCTGGAGCAGGGCAGAGTTAGGTTGGCATCAGGAGGGAGTTGTGCCCAGGGAGGGTGGGGAGAGCCTGGCACAGGCTGCCCAGGGAGGTGCTTGAGGCTCTGTCGATGGAGACATCCAGGCTCAGGCTGGCTGTGTCCCTGTGCAGCCTGCTCTGGCTGGAGCTGTCCCTGCTGCCTGCAGGGGGTTGCAGAGGATGCCCTTGGAGGGTCCCTTCCAGCCCAGTGCCAGCTGTGGAGCTGTGATACCTGGAGAAGCTTTCAGCAGAGTTCTCCTCCCTGTCTGGGAGGCCCTAACAGGGCTGAGGAGAACCTCCTGAGGCTCAGCAAGGCCAAGGGCAATGTCCTGCACCACCTCTGGATATCAGCCCAGGCAGGAGGTGAGGAGATTGAGAGGGTCCCTTCCAGCCTGGTGCAGGCTGTGAAGCTGTGAAAGCAGAAGCCCAGAGGCTGCCCCTGGCTTCCAGCACAGTCCATGGGATCCAGAGGGATGCAGGCACCACGTGGGGCAGCAGCAGGCTCTGTGGGTACCAGGGGATTGCTCAACATGATTGGCACTGAGGGAACAGAAAATGGGCCTGACCAGAACCCCTAAATGCCTTTGCCCTTCAGCTCCTTGATCTTCCTCCTTTCTTCCTCCTGTTCATGCTCCCATTTCTGCACTCTCTCTTGGGAAGCTTCCAATGCCTCTCCTGCAGAGCTGGGTGGGTTTGGGAGCTCCCACACCCTGGCACGGTGCTCAGCTTGCTGGGGGCCATGGCAAACCACCAGTTAGGGCCAAATAGTGCTCTGGCATCTTCACTTCTGTCCTCTTCCTCATTCTCTTTTCACCATGTTCCACTCAGCCCTGGTGTGAGCCAGACCAGAACCAGTCCTGCTCAGTGCTGTCCCTGCCCAGCTCAGGGCAGCTTGGCACAGCCAGAGGCTGCTCCTGGCAGGGAGAGGCTGATGGGGACAGCTCCTGCCAAGGGCTGGGCTGCAGAAAGGCTCTGCCTGAGACTTGCTGCTCTGCAGACCGAGGGCATTGCCACAGCTTGTGCCCCACCCTGGGGGGCAGGAAGGCAGAGGTGGCACCTGTGGGGAGACACAGCCAGGACAGGTGACCCTCACCTGCCCAACAAGGGACTGCAGCCCATGGATGGCATCTTCAGGAGAGAGCTGAGGGAGCACCAGGGTCAGGCCTCTTCTGCCCTGGCTGCTGTCCCAGGAGGACTCTGCCTGATCTGTGTGTTCCTGGATCCAGTTCCACAATGCAGCTCCTCAGTCTGGCTCCTGTCTCCCAGAGAGTCCAGGGTGGGACTGTCCCAGTGCCTGCCACAGCAGCAGGGGTGCCAATGGTGCCACCACTGCCAACAGGGCTTGGGTTCCATGCTGGTTTGTGCCTCTCTATTTCAGGTTACTGCTATTCCACTGACTCTGCCTGGGCTCCTTGCCCACCCCAGCAGCCCCTCTCCTTTACTCCCTACCTCTTCCCTCTGGGAAGCAGAGGGGTCCATGGAGAGCTTCTGGCCCTGACCCTTGGCACCTCTTTCAGACAACTCCTTTTTGCCATTCTCTCTCTTTCTTGTCTCTCTGCCCCGTGGCCATCTCTGCCTCTTCTCTGCCCTTCCTCTCACTCTCAGCACTGTTTTTTCTCTCCACACCACAGCAGGCTGGCAGCAGAGGTGGCTTTGGGTAGATTTAAGCTCATCCCTGTGCCAAAGAGGCCTTCCCATGGCAGCCAACACACCAAAGAGCTCAGCCAACACACCAAAGAGCTCAGCCAACACACCAAAGGGCTCAGCCAACACACCAAAGGGCTCAGCCAACACACCAAATGGCTCAGCCAACACACCTGTGGCCATCTCTGCCTCTTCTCTGTCCTTCCTCTCACCCTCAGCACTGTTTTTCTCTCCACACCACAGCAGGCTGGCAGCAGAGGTGGCTTTGGGTAGATTTAAGCTCATCCCTGTGCCAAAGAGGCCTTCCTCCAGCAGCCAACACACCTAAAGGGCTCTGCAAGCCTCTGTCACTCACCTACCCCCAGCCACATCTGCCTCAAACCAGGCTCTCAGAGCCACTTAACAGCTCCCTGAAGCCTCTTTTAGCCCTCTGGAAATGCAGGCTCCTCCTGCCAGCACTCAGGATTTCTCTGAGAGCCATCATCTGCTCCCAATAAATCACATCAGAGAGCAAAGTTAGGACCTCAGTGGTGACTTCTTTGACATCAGCAGAGCTCTGATGCCCCTAGAAAGGTTCCTTTGATTAGCTTTAATCTGATTACCTTCATTAATCTGCTTCTCCTGTGGCAGACAAGAGAGCTCAGACAGTCTGGGAGCCTTTCCCTGCTTGTTCTCATCTCCTGGTTTGGATTTCCATGGAAAACAGGATTATGGGAGGGGGGAATGGAGCAGTTTATCTGGCTGGCTGCAGAGGCTGTTACTTAACAGCACCAAAGATGAGTGGAGTTGGAACTTGTGAACAGGGCACCTGCTGCAGAACTCCTGGGTAAAGGCTTGGCCCCGCTAGAGGAAGAGAATTTGAGCTCTGAGAGCATCTTTGCCACTGACAGAGCAGAGGAGAACAAAGCCAAAGGATCTGCAGGGCCTGCAGAAGGATTCCACAGCAGATCTACAGAGCTGAGGCTTGCAATGAATGGAAAGCAACACACAGAGAGTTGAGGCCAACAGCTTAGGCTGCAAAGGGAGAGCAGTGAGGAGTGGGGACTGGCAGCAGGGCTGAGGAACATCTTTGGCAGTGAGGAGGGCACTGGGAGTGTGGCAGCCTCAGGTGGCACCAAGCTGTGTGGTGAGGCTGGCAGCTGGAGGGAAGGATGCAGCCAGAGGGGCCTGGGCAGGCTGCAGAGCTGAGCCCAAGCCAAGCTCAGGGAGCTCAGCAGGGCCAAGGGCAAGGTCCTGCAGCTGGGGCAGGGCAGTGCCCAGCACAGAGCCAGGCTGGTGAGCAGCTGGGGCAGGGCAGTGCCCAGCACAGAGCCAGGCTGGGGAGCAGCTGGGGCAGGGCAGTGCCCAGCACAGAGCCAGGCTGGTGAGCAGCTGGAGCAGGGCAGTGCCCAGCACAGAGCCAGGCTGGTGAGCAGCTGGAGCAGGGCAGTGCCCAGCACAGAGCCAGGCTGGTGAGCAGCTGGGGCAGGGCAGTGCCCAGCACAGAGCCAGGCTGGTGAGCAGCTGGAGCAGGGCAGTGCCCAGCACAGAGCCAGGCTGGGGAGCAGCTGGGGCAGGGCAGTGCCCAGCACAGAGCCAGGCTGGTGAGCAGCTGGGGCAGGGCAGTGCCCAGCACAGAGCCAGGCTGGGGAGCAGCTGGGGCAGAGCAGTGCCCAGCACAGAGCCAGGCTGGTGAGCAGCTGGGGCAGGGCAGTGCCCAGCACAGAGCCAGGCTGGCTGAGCAGCTGGGGCAGGGCAGTGCCCAGCACAGAGCCAGGCTGGTGAGCAGCTGGGGCAGGGCAGTGCCCAGCACAGAGCCAGGCTGGGGAGCAGCTGGGGCAGGGCAGTGCCCAGCACAGAGCCAGGCTGGGGAGCAGCTGGGGCAGGGCAGTGCCCAGCACAGAGCCAGGCTGGCTGAGCAGTGGCTGCAGAGCAGCCTGCAGCAGAAGGCCTTGGGGGGGTCAGGGGGTGCCCAAGTGCCCAGCAGGCAGCACTGGTGGCTGCAGCCCAGAGCCAGCTGTGTGCTGGCTGCAGCCAGAGCAGGCAGAGCAGCAGCACAGGGAGGGGATTCTGCCCCTCCAATCTGCTCTGCTCAGCCCTCCCCTGCAGCACTGCCTCCAGCTCTGGGAACCCAGCACAGGAAGGGCCCTAACCCTCTCCTGGCACAGGCTCCAGAGCTGGGCACAGGGCTGCAGCTGTGGGCTCAGCAGAGTGGAGCAATTCCAAACACTTCAGAAGTCTGAGGAGTGAAGAAGGAATTTGGCAGGAGGCAGCAGTGGGCACTGGCAGCACAGAAGGCCAAGGGCAGCCTGGGCTGCACCCACAGCAGTGTGGGCAGAGGTGGAGAGAGGAGATCCTGCCCCTCTGCTCTGCTCTGCTCTGGGGAGACCTCAGCTGCAGGGCTGGGGCAGCTGTGGGACTCTCCAGCACAGGAAGGGCCTGGAGCTGCTGGGCAGGGGCCAGAGGAGGCCACCAAGAGGCTGAGAGGCTGCTGGAGAAGCTCTGCTGTGGGCACAGGCTGGCAGAGTTGGGGCTGTGCAGCCTGGGGAGGAGAAGGCTGCAGGGAGAGCTGAGAGCAGCCTTGCAGTGCCTGAAGGGGCTGCAGGGGAGCTGGGGAGGGGCTTTGGGCAAGGGCTGGCAGTGCCAGGAGGAGGGAGAATGGCTCTGAGCTGGGAGAGGGGAGAGGGAGAGTGGAGAGGAGGGAGGAAATGTTGGCAGTGAGGGTGGGCAGAGCCTGGCACAGGTTGCCCAGGGAGGCTGTGGAGCACAGAAGCACAGAATGGGATCAAAGATCCCATTCTGTGCTTCTGTGCTCCACAACCTCCCTGGAGGTGTTCAGTGCTAGGCTGGATGAGGCCTTGAGCAACCTGTGCTGGTCAGACGTGGCCCTGCCCATGGCAAGGGCTTGTCACTGGCTGCTCTGTGAGGTCCCTTCCAACCCAAACCACTCCAGCACTCCTTGACCAGGCTTGCACAGTGCTCAGTGTCAGCTTCTCACCCTTTCTGCTCACGTCTGGAGCAAACAGCATCCAGAATCCTGCCCTGAGCGCTTCGGGGTGCCAGACAGCACCACCTGCAACGGCTCTGAACATTCCCTTTCCCTCCTCACACTCATTGCTATCTATAGGAGTGTTGGGAATCAGTTTGCAGGCAGCTTTAATGAGGGCTGGAGGCAAAGCCCTCTCCCAGCCTTGTGTGCTCACATTACCGCCGCATCGCATCCCCCCAGCACCCTGCTGGCAAAGAGCAAGGAGCTGCAGAGAGATTCGTGGTGGCTACAGAGTGGAGACAACATCAGTCAGCCCAGGTCAGGAGAAGGCAAACCTCAGCAAGGTCCCACAGGCATCACCTGGAGTGCTGTGTCCAGTGCTGGGCTCCTCGGTTCAAGAGAGGTGGAGGTGTGAGAGGCTGCGCAGGGCGGCTGGGGAGACCTCTCTGGATGTGCTCCTGTGAGATAGAGAACCAGGCAGGGCTGGAAGGGAGCACAAGGAGCAGGCAGTGCCAACCCCTGCCATGCCCAGGGACACCCTACCCTAGAGCAGGCTGCACACAGCCTCAGCCAGCCTGGCCTCAAACACCTCCAGCCATGGGGCCTCAACCCCCTCCCTGGGCAACCCATTCCAGCCTCTCACCACTCTCCCGCTCAGCAACTTCCTCCTCCCCTCCAGCCTCACTCTCCCCACCTCCAGCTTTGCTCCAGCCCCCCCACTCCTGCCACTCCCACACAGCCTCCAAAGTCCCTCCCCAGCTTTTTTGCAGCCCCCTGCAGATGCTGCAAGGCCACCAGAAGGTCCCCTGGGAGCCTCCTCTGCTGCAGCCTGCACAGCCCCAACTCTTTCAGGCTGTGCTCACAGCAGAGCTGCTGCAGCCTCTGAGCATCCTCCTGGCCCTGCTCTGGACACTCTGCAGCACCTCCACAGCCCTCTTGTCCCAGGGGCTCCAGCACTGGAGATGCTCTGGGTGCTGCTGCTCTGGCAGGGGGGTTAGACTGGATGAGCTTTGGAGGACCCATCCAGCTCCTGACATTCTGTGATCTGTTGGAGAGAGTCCAATGGAAGCTGTAAGGATGAAGGACAGGTGTGGGGGGGACCTGCTGGGAAGCAGCTCCTTGGAGCTGGCCCTGGGGAGTGCTGGGGCACAGCAAAGTCCTGCCTGGCACAGCAGTGTGCCCTGCTGGGCAAGAGGGACAGTGGTGCCCTGGGCTGCAGCAAGCAAAGTGTGGCCCCCAGGGCTGGGGAGGTTCTGCTGCCTTCTGCTCTGCCCTGCTGTGCCCACAGCTGCACTGCTGTGCCCAGCTCTGGGCTGCCCAGGGCCAGGGACCTGCTGGAGACACCCAGGGCAGGCTGGGAGGATGCTGAAGGGCCTGGAGCATCTCTGCTGTGGAGGAAGGCTGAGAGCCCTGGGGCTGGGTAGAGTGGAGAGGAGAAGGCTGAGAGGGGACCTGAGCAGTGGCTGCAAGTACCTGAGGGGTGGGTGCCAGGATGGAGGTGCCAGGCTCTTTGGGGGTGCCCAGTGGCAGGAAAAGGACCAATGGATATGAGCTGGAAATTCCATCTCAACCAACCACACCATGGCACTCAGTGCCAACCTAGCACCCAGCCCTGCCCAAACAACCACACCATGGCACTCAGTGCCAACCTAGCACCCAGCCCTGCCCAAACAACCACACCATGGCACTCAGTGCCAACCTAGCACCCAGCCCTGCCCAACCAACCACACCATGGCACTCAGTGCCCAGCCAGCCTTGGCTCCAACCCCTCCAGCCACGGCCACTCCACCACCTCCCTGGGCAGCCCATGCCAGTGCCAATCACTCTCTCTGCCAGCAGCTTCCTCCTCACAGCCAGCCCACACCTGCCCTGCCACAGCTTCAGCCTGGGGCCCCTTCTGCTGCTGCTGCCTGCCTGGCACCAGAGCCCAACCCCACCTGGCTACAGCCTCCCTGCAGGCAGCTGCAGGCAGCAATCAGCTCTGCCCTGAGCCTCCTCTGCTGCAGCCTGCACCCCCCCAGCTCCCTCAGCCTCTCCTCACAGGGCTCTGCTCCAGGCCCCTCCCCAGCCTTGCTGCCCTTCTCTCAGCACCTTCCAGCACCTCAGCAGCTCTCTGCAATTCAGGAGCCCACAGCTGCACACAGCACTCCAGGGCTGGCCTGAGCAGGGCTGGGCACAGGGGCACAAGAACCTCCCTTCTCCTGCTGCCCACACTGCTCCTGAGCCAGCCCAGGATGCCACTGGCTCTGCTGCCCACCTGGGCACACTGCTGCCTCCTCTGCAGCTGCTCTCTCACAGCACCCCCAGGGCCCTCTCTGCCTGCTCTCAGCCCCTCTGGCCCCAGCCTGCACTGCTGCTTGGGGCTGCTGTGGCCAAAGTGCACAACCTGCCTTTGGCCTTGTTCCAATCTCATCCCATTGGCCTCATGGGTGCAGTGCTCACCTTTAGTGCTGCCTGGGCACCATTTCCCCTTCACTTCTCCTTCTTGGCAAAAGCAGGACTCTGCCTCACTGTCCTGAAATGGAAAAGGCTGGAGCTGGGCAGGGATGAATCCTGAAGGGACTGTGCAGGTTGCAGCTGTGTTCATAACAATCCTGCCCAGACCCTCAGAACTGATCAGCATTTGGGAGGTAATTTGGTACCTCTCTGTTTGGGACACTCCTCAGTAGTTTGGGATACTCCTTGGTGCTTTGTCCAGGGCCTGTCCTAAAGAGGGACTCTCAAAGGCCATCTTGTGCAACCCCCTGCAGGCAGCAAGGACAGCTCCAGCCAGAGCAGGCAGCAGGGACACAGCCAGGCTGAGCCTGGATGTCTCCAGGGATGAGGCCCCAAGCACCTCCCTGGGCAGCCTGCTGCAGTGTTCCAGCAGCCTCCTGGGGCAGAGCTTGTTCCTCACATCCAATCTGCATCTGCTCTGCTCTCCTCCCAAACCACTGCCCCTGCTCCTGTCACCCCAAGCCCTTGACCAAAGTCCTTCTGCAGGCTGCTTGTAGCCCCCTTTAGGTACTGGAAAGGTGCTCTGAGCTCTCCCTGCAGCCTTCTCCTCTCCAGGCTGCACAGCCCCAACTCTGCCAGCCTGTGCCCACAGCAGAGCTTCTCCAGCCCTCTGAGCACCTCTGTGGCCTCCTCTGGACCCTCTCCAGCAGCTCCATATCTCTCCTGTGCTGGAATCCCACAGCTGCCCCCAGCCCTGCAGCTGAGGTCTCCCCAGAGCAGAGCAGAGGGGCAGGATCTCCTCTCTCCACCTCTGCCCACGCTGCTGTGGGTGCAGCCCAGGCTGCCCTTGGCCTTCTGTGCTGCCAGTGCCCACTGCTGCCTCCTGCCCAGCCTCTCCCCCCCCAGCTCTCTGATCACAGAACACAGATGAGCAGGGGAACAGCAAACCAGACACTCTGAGAGCTTCTCATGGTTAGCTGAGCAAAATGAGATCTGAGCAAGGCTCTGATGACAGCTTGAAAACGTTGCCATGGAGGCAGGGGAGACACAGAAACTTCAGGCAAGCTCCAGGGAGCTGAGGAGATGCTTGTTCAGTGAGGCCAGACATCAGAGAACAGCTTCTAACTACCCAATCTGTGCAGTCCTGAGCAGCCCTCTGGTTAGGGCACAGGGGAAAGGCTTTCAGGGTGGAGATGAGTTAAAGACAGGGCTGGGTGATGTTGCCTGGCAGGGAAGCAGGAGCAGCTTTCATAACTCATCTGCCACCTCTGCTAACACTCAGCAGCTTCCTCAGCCTCAGGCAGAAGGAGAAAGCAACTTGATCAAATCTGAGCAAATGAGACCACACAAAGGAGGGAGAGAGCAGAGGAGGTCCTAAAAGCAGCCAGCAACTGCATCTTGCAGCTCCTGGGGAGGTGCCTCTGGGTCACACACACAGCACTGGTGGGCAGAGACCTTGCAGACCATGGAATCCAGCACTTGAGCCAGCACTGCCAGGGCACCACCAAACCACAGCCCTCAGCACTGCAGCTCCACAGCTTTGAGACCCCCTTCCAGGAATGGGCCTGAGCAGCCTGGGGCCAGGCCTTGACAAGCCTTTTGGGGCAGAAATCATAGAATCAACCAGGTTGGAAGAGACCTCCAAGCTCATCCAGCCCAGCCTAGCACCCAGCCCTAGCCAGTCAACCACACCATGGCACTAAGTGCCTCATCCAGGCTTTGCTTGAACCCCTCCAGGCACGGCCACTCCATCACCTCCCTGGGCAGCCCATGCCAGTGCCAATCACTCTCTCTGCCAGCAGCTTCCTCCTCACAGCCAGCCCACACCTGCCCTGACACAGCTTCAGCCTGGGGCCCCTTCTGCTGCTGCTGCCTGCCTGGCACCAGAGCCCAACCCCACCTGGCTACAGCCTCCCTGCAGGCAGCTGCAGGCAGCAATCAGCTCTGCCCTGAGCCTCCTCTGCTGCAGCCTGCACCCCCCCAGCTCCCTCAGCCTCTCCTCACAGGGCTGTGCTCCAGGCCCCTCCCCAGCCTTGCTGCCCTTCTCTCAGCACCTTCCAGCACCTCAGCAGCTCTCTGCAATTCAGGAGCCCACAGCTGGACACAGCACTCCAGGGCTGGCCTGAGCAGGGCTGGGCACAGGGGCACAAGAACCTCCCTTCTCCTGCTGCCCACACTGCTCCTCAGCCAGCCCAGGATGCCACTGGCTCTGCTGCCCACCTGGGCACACTGCTGCCTCCTCTGCAGCTGCTCTCTCACAGCACCCCCAGGGCCCTCTCTGCCTGCCTGCTCTCAGCCCCTCTGGCCCCAGCCTGCACTGCTGCTTGGGGCTGCTGTGGCCAAAGTGCACAACCTGCCCTTGGCCTTCTTCACTCTCATCCCCTTGGCCTCTGCCCACCCATGCAGCCTGCCCAGGGCCCTCTGCAGGGCTCTGCTGCCCTCCAACAGCTCCTGGCTGCTCCTGGCTTGCTGCCATCTGCAGCCTCACTGCTGCTGGACTCAATGCTCTGGTCCAGATCATCAATAAAGATATTGAACTGGACTGGTCCCAGCACTGAGCCTTGGGGCACACCACTGGTGCCAGCTGCTAGATGGATGTGGCACCATTCACCACCACTCTCTGGGCTCTGCCATCCAGCCAGGTCTTGATCCAGCACAAAGTGAATTGTTCCTCATGTCCAGCCTAAACCTCCCAGAGGGCAACTTGAGGCTGTTGTCTTTTTTTCCCACCACTGGTCCTTGGGAGAAGGGACCAGGCTGGGCTGCAGCCAAAGCTGTGCAGATCCACAGAGGGGAGCCTGCCACTGTGCTCTGCTGAGAGCTCCCCTGCAGTCCTGCACCCAGCTCTGCAGCCCTCAGCATAGGAAGGACATGGACCTGATGGAGCAGGTCCACGGGAGGCCAGGAAAGTGATCACTGCTTGGAGCAGCTCTGCTATGGGGACAGGCTGAGGGTGCTGGGGGTGTGCAGCCTGGAGAAGAGAAGGCTCCAGGGAGACCTGAGAGCTGCCAGCCAGCACCTGAAGGAGCTACAAGGAGGATGGAGAGAGACTGCTCCCAGAGGCCTGCAGGGACAGGAGCAGGGGCAATGGCTGCAAACCAGAGCAGAGCAGATGGGGATTGGATGTGAGGAACAAGCTCTGCCCCAGGAGGCTGCTGGAACACTGCAGCAGGTTGGGTGATTTGGGATCCCATCCCTGGAGAGATTCAAGGGGAGGCTGGACAGGGCTGTGGGCAACCTGCTCTAGTGGAGGATATCCCTGCTGAGTGCAGGGGGGGTTGGACTGGGTGACCTTCAGAGGTCACTTCCAATCCAGACCCCAACCTGGCTGCAGCTTCTTTCCAGGGGGCCGTAGAGAGTCAAAAGGTTTCCCTTCAGCCTCCTCTTCTCCAAGCTCAACAACCTCAGAACACCTAGATCCAAGCAGGACCAGAACTGGGCAGGATCTCCTCTCTCCACCTCTGCCCATACTGCTCTGGATGCAGCCCAGGCTGCCCTTGGCCTTCTGTGCTGCCAGTGCCCACTGCTGCCTCCTGCCCAGCCTCTCCCCCACCAGCACCCCCAAGTCCTTCTCTGCAGGGCTGCTCTCAGTCTCCTCACCCCCAGTCTGCAGAGACAGTGAGGATTGTTCCAGCCCAGCTGCAGGACCTTGCACTTGACCTCAGTGACCTTCAGCAGGCTCAAGAGCTGCTCACCAGCAGCAACAGAAGGAACTCCACAGCACATCCCTGTCCAAACACCCAGAAATTCCAGGAGAGAGAAAAGTTGATGGGGAAAGCAATGTTAAAAGCTTTAAGAGGAGATTAAAGTGGGATCAAAGTCAATTCTTTCAACATCCTCTTGTGTACAGAGCTCAGCCTTGTGGCTTCTGTGTAAGGATGCAGGAATAGCACAGGGAAGGTTAAGTGAGACATCAGCAGCCTCAGAAAGCATCACTGCAGATGTCAGGAGGAGAGCCAAAAGGTGAAGAATGATGCCTCTGGGATTCTTTTTACTACAGGGACAAAAAGCAAACCTCTCAGACCACAGCAGGCCACTGACATTGCTGCTGCTGCCCTGAACTGTAAGCACAGGGAAGGGAAAGGCACCACAAAGCTGCTACTCTGCACAATCAACTTCAAACAGAGAGCAGCACCCCCGGAGCTGCCCCCTCACCCACTGCTCAGCTGCTGCCATCCAGCAACCTGAGCTTTCCTGCTGCTCTGCTCTGCTCTGGGGAGACCTCACCTGCAGGGTTCTGTTCACCTATGGGGGACCCAACACAAGAGGAGCTGCTGGAGAGGAGCCCTCAAAGGTGCTCAGAGGCTGGAGAAGCTCTGCTGTGGATGGGCACAGGCTGGCAGAGTTGGGGCTGTGCAGCCTGGAGAAAAGAAGGCTCCAGGCAGACCTCTGAGCTGTAGTTCAAGGTCTGAAGGGGAGCTGCAAGCAGGCTGGGGAGGGACTGCTCAGAAGGGGCTGTGGGCACAGGCTGAGGGCAGTGGTTTGGAGCTGGAGCAGGGCAGAGTTAGGTTGGGCATCAGGAGGGAGTTGTGCAGAGGGTGGGGAGAGCCTGGCACAGGCTGCCCAGGGAGGTGCTTGAGGCCTCATCCCTGCAGGCATCCAGGCTCAGGCTGGCTGTGTCCCTGTGCAGCCTGCTCTGGCTGGAGCTGTCCCTGCTGCCCGCAGGGGGGATTTTCATAAAGGTGTCGACCACAGGACAAGAGGGAATGGTCTCAGCTGAGGGACAGTAGGTCTGGAGAGGACCTTAGGGAGAAGTTCTTTAGTTCGAGGGCAGTGAGACTCTGGAGCCCTTCTGACTGCAGGGAGGTTGGGCAAGATGCCCCTGGAGGGTCCCTTCCTTCCAAAGAGACAGGAATCACAGAACCATGGAATCAGGCAGGTTGGAAGAGAGCTCCAAGCCCATCCAGCTCAACCATCACCCAGCCCTGGCCAACCAACCAGAGCATGGCACTCAGTGCCAACCTAGCACCCAGCCCTGCCCAAACAACCACACCATGGCACTTAGTGCCAACCTAGCACCCAGCCCTGCCCAAACAACCACACCATGGCACTCAGTGCCAACCTAGCACCCAGCCCTGCCCAACCAACCACACCATGGCACTCAGTGCCAACCTAGCACCCAGCCCTGCCCAACCAACCAGAGCAGGGCACTCAGTGCCAACCTAGCACCCAGCCCTGCCCAAACAACCACACCATGGCACTCAGGGCCAACCTAGCACCCAGCCCTGCCCAACCAACCACACCATGGCACTCAGTGCCAACCTAGCACCCAGCCCTGCTCAAACAACCACACCATGGCACTTAGTGCCAACCTAGCACCCAGCCCTGCCCAAACAACCACACCATGGCACTCAGTGCCAACCTAGCACCCAGCCCTGCCCAAACAACAAGACCATGGCACTCAGTGCCAACCTAGCACCCAGCCCTGACCAAACAACCACACCATGGCACTCAGTGCCCAGCCAGCCTTGCCTCCAACCCCTCCAGCCACGGCCACTCCACCACCTCCCTGGGCAGCCCATGCCAGTGCCAATCACTCTCTCTGCCAGCAGCTTCCTCCTCACAGCCAGCCCACACCTGCCCTGACACAGCTTCAGCCTGGGGCCCCTTCTGCTGCTGCTGCCTGCCTGGCACCAGAGCCCAACCCCACCTGGCTACAGCCTCCCTGCAGGCAGCTGCAGGCAGCAATCAGCTCTGCCCTGAGCCTCCTCTGCTGCAGCCTGCACCCCCCCAGCTCCCTCAGCCTCTCCTCTCAGGGCTGTGCTCCAGGCCCCTCCCCAGCCTTGCTGCCCTTCTCTCAGCACCTTCCAGCAGCAGCCTCTCGGTGTCTCTGTCATAGTTACTGATCAGAGCAGTCTTAGCCTGCAGAAGAAGGACTGAAAGCCCAAGCTGTAGCTGTCCCCAGGTTAGAAGGTGCCAGGGGCTGGCTGTAGTTAAGGCTCTTCCTCTTTCATGGCAATCCTTCATTGCAGACAGCTCTAAGGGTGGGGAGGGCAGAGAGGTTGTTTGCTTATAGATTTACATGCTAGGTTACATGGAAGATCTCTAGAGAAGGGGAAAGGATCACTCCCTTCCCACTATCACATCCTTCAAGGGGCTGCACCAACATTTCCTCCCCACTCTCCCACCTCCAGCAAGGTTTTCCTTAGCTGTATCAATGCTTTGTGCTCGCAGCACCCAAGGTCTGTGCTAAAAACAGCTCTGGCTCAGGGCTGGGTTGTGCTTCATCAAGAAGAAACAGAGGAGAGTGCCAAGCATCAATAGCAGCAGGGCTGGCAGCTGGGTGGAAAGGCTTTCTGCTAACTCATGCTGTGCTCTGGAGGGCTGCTGCTCCCCAGTGGGCTGCCACGTGCCCTGTGTCCTCACCTGGGCACAGGAGAGTCCCCACCCGAGTCAGCAGCCGCAGAGCAGCCTGCACCCTCTGGGTCCACCCAGCAAGTCCTCTGCTTCGACCCTCCTGTGCTGCTTGGAGGGTTCAGGGCAGCAAGGCTGGGGAGGGGCCTGGAGCACAGCCCTGTGAGGAGAGGCTGAGGGAGCTGGGGGGGTGCAGCCTGCAGCAGAGGAGGCTCAGGGCAGAGCTGATTGCTGCCTGCAGCTGCCTGCAGGGAGGCTGTAGCCAGGTGGGGTTGGGCTCTGGTGCCAGGCAGGCAGCAGCAGCAGAAGGGGCCCCAGGCTGAAGCTGTGGCAGGGCAGGTGTGGGCTGGCTGTGAGGAGGAAGCTGCTGGCAGAGAGAGTGATTGGCACTGGCATGGGCTGCCCAGGGAGGTGGTGGAGTGGCCGTGGCTGGAGGGGTTGGAGCCAAGGCTGGCTGGGCACTGAGTGCCATGGTGTGGTTGTTTGGGCAGGGCTGGGTGCTAGGTTGGCACTGAGTGCCATGGTGTGGCTGGTCGGGCAGGGCTGGGTGCTAGGTTGGCACTGAGTGCCATGGTGTGGCTGGTCGGGCAGGGCTGGGTGCTAGGTTGGCACTAAGTGCCATGGTGTGGTTGTTTGGGCAGGGCTGGGTGCTAGGTTGGCACTAAGTGCCATGGTGTGGTTGTTTGGGCAGGGCTCGGTGCTAGGTTGGCACTGAGTGCCATGGTCTGGCTGCTTGGCCAGGGCTGGGTGCCAGGTTGGGCTGGCTGAGCTCGGAGCTCTCCCCAGCCTGCCTGATGCTCTGATTCTGCTGCAGCAGTTGCTCTGCTCTGCCCACCCTGCCTCTGCCTGGAGGTTGGGTGCTGGTTTGCTGCCTGGGCAGCGTTTGTGTCTCTGTGTGCTGCCAGGGACACTGCAGTGCATGCTTGGACTGCTCTCATTAAGCCTCTCTTAACATTTCAAGCCTTTTGCCTCCTGCTAGCCCAAGTTGGGTGCTTCGAGTCTCCCAGGGAGTTCAGAAGGGGCAGCAAGGTGGATTAGCGTGGGCAAGAGTCGTTAAAGTGGCTGCTTGTGACTCACAGAGGCCAAAGCTCTCAGCGAGCATCGAGGCTGACTCCTGAGAGAAGAAGCTGCCTTGGGGAGTGTGTGCTGGGCTGTGGCATCTGCAGGGCTGGGAGATGCCACGAGGAGTCTCCAGCTGTGTCGGGGGAGAGCGATTGGCATCTTCACTTCTTCCTCACATCCAGTTTCAATCTCCCTTCTGCCACTTCAAACCCATTCCTCCTCCTCTTCTCATTCCCAGACCTTGTCTGTAGTCCCTCTCCAGCCCTCCTGTAGCCTCCTTGCTGGCAGGAGGCAGCTGAAGAGCTCTGCCCTGCAGAGGGGAACTGCTCCCCACAGCTGGCTCAGAGTCACAGACTCAGAGAACCAAGCAGGGTGGAAGAGAGCTCAGAGATCAGCCAGCCCAACCTGGCACCCAGCCCTGCCCAAACAACCACACCATGGCACTCAGTGCCAACCTAGCACCCAGCCCTGCCCAAACAACCACACCATGGCACTCAGTGCCAACCTAGCACCCAGCCCTGGCCAAGCAGCCAGAGCATGGCACTCAGTGCCAACCTAGCACCCAGCCCTGCCCAAACAACCACACCATGGCACTCAGTGCCAACCTAGCACCCAGCCCTGCCCAAACAACCACACCATGGCACTCAGTGCCAACCTAGCACCCAGCCCTGCCCAACCAACCACACCATGGCACTAAGGAGCTGTGCTGGGCTGGTTGCCTGGCCAGGGCTGGCTGCTAGGTTGGGCTGGGTGAGCTTGGAGCTCTCTTCCACCCTGCTTGGTTCTGTGAAGAGGAAGCAAGAAGCCTGCAAGATCCCAACCTGTGCTTCTGTGCTCCACAACCTCCCTGGGCAACCTGTGCCAGTCTCTCCCCACCCTCACTTCTTCCTCACATCCAGTTCCAGTCTCCCCTCTGCCACTTCAAACCCATTCCTCCTCCTCCTCTCATTCCCAGACCTTGTCACCAGTCCCTCCCCAGCCCTCCTGTAGCCTTCTTCAGCTCCTGCAAGGCCACTCCAAGGTCTCCTCCAAGCCTTCTCCTCTCCAGGCTCCCAACTCTCTCAGCCTGTGCTCACAGCAGAGCTGCTGCAGCCCTCTCAGCATCTTGGTGGCCTCCTCTGGGCTGGCTCCAACACGTCCATGTCCTGCTTGTGCTGGGGGCTGCAGAACTGCCCCCAGGGCTGCAGGTGGGGTGTGAAGAGAGCAGAGCCAGGGGCAGGATGCCCTCCCTTGCCCTGTGCCCACACTGCTCTGGCTGCAGCCTCTGCCAGCAGTACCACCCAGGGGTAGCCTCCGGCCCGTCCCTGCACCTGTGTTGAAGCCGCACACACAAAAGCCCTGCTGGCCCCGAGGGAGGCGCCCGCCGTGCCCCGCGGCGGCAGAGGGCAGGGCAGCAGGCAGCAGTGGGGCCGGAGGAGCCTGGGGCTGGGCCCTGCCTCCCTTCCTGCTGCGCTCCTCACCGCATCCGCCGGGTAAGAGCGGAGCAAGGCTCGGGCAGGCCGCGCCGCAGCCGCGGCCTTGCGTAGCCACCTGTGCCGTGCGGGGACGCACCTCGGGCGGCCGCGGCTCTACGGGAGGCCGAGGCGGGGGCAGGCAGCTGGGCCGCGGCGTGCCCGGAGCGGCGCCGGCGGGGAGCGGGGTGGGGGTGGGGGAGAGCTGCGGTGCGCAGCCGGGGCAGGGCAGCAGCCGGCGGGAAGGGGCTGGGGGAGAGCTGCGGTGCGCAGCCGGGGCCGGGCAGCAGCCAGCGGGAAGGGGCTGGGGGAGAGCTGCGGTGCGCAGCCGGGGCCGGGCAGCAGCGGTGGGGCTGGGGGAGAGCTGCGGTGCGCAGCCGGGGCCGGGCAGCAGCCGTGGGGCTGGGGGAGAGCTGCGGTGCGCAGCCGGGGCCGGGCAGCAGCCAGCGGGAAGGGGCTGGGGGAGAGCTGCGGTGCGCAGCCGGGGCCGGGCAGCAGCCAGCGGGAAGGGGCTGGGGGAGAGCTGCGGTGCGCAGCCGGGGCCGGGCAGCAGCCGCGGGGAGCAGGGTGGGGGAGAGCTGCGGTGCGCAGCCGGGGCAGGGCAGCAGCCAGCGGGAAGGGGCTGGGGGAGAGCTGCGGTCCGCAGCCGGGGCCGGGCAGCAGCCGCGGGGAGCAGGGTGGGGGAGAGCTGCGGTCCCGCAGCCGGGGCAGGGCAGCAGCCAGCGGGAAGGGGCTGGGGGAGAGCTGCGGTCCCGCAGCCGGGGCAGGGCAGCAGCCGCGGGGATGGGGTGGGGGAGAACTGCGGTGCGCAGCCGGGGCAGGGCAGCAGCCGCGGGGGTGGGGGAGAGCTGCGGTCCCGCAGCCGGGGCAGGGCAGCAGCCGCGGGGGTGGGGGAGAGCTGCGGTGCGCAGCCGGGGCAGGGCAGCAGCCGTGGGGGTGGGGGAGAGCTGCGGTGCGCAGCCGGGGCCGGGCAGCAGCCGTGGGGCTGGGGGAGAGCTGCGGTCCCGCAGCCGGGCCCGGAGCGCCGCAGCGAGGGGCAGCCGCGGGGCCATGCCGTGGCGCTGCCGTGTGTGTGTGTGAGGCAGAGCCCCAGAGCAGGCTGGAACCGAGTCCAGGGCGGGGGGGACGGGAGGTAAAAGCCGATAAAGCGAACGGGGCTGCTTGCCAGGGCCCTCGCCTGCGGCGCCTCGGCGTGCTGGCTCCTTCGGTGCCCGCCGCAGGGTCTCGGAAGGGCTAAGAGGGAGCCGCAGGGGTCTCGGAAGGGCTAGCAGGGAGCCGCAGGGGTCTCGGGAGGGCTAGCAGGGAGCCGCAGGGGTCTCGGAAGGGCTAGCAGGGAGTCGCACGGGTCTCGGAAGGGCTAGCAGGGAGCCGCAGGGGTCTCGGAAGGGCTAGCAGGGAGCCGCAGGGGTCTCGGAAGGGCTAGCAGGGAGTCGCACGGGTCTCGGAAGGGCTAGCAGGGCGCTGCAGGGTCTCGGAAGGGCTAAGAGGAAGCCGCAGGGGTCTCGGAAGGGCTAAGAGGGAGCCGCAGGGTCTCGGAAGGGCTAGCAGGGAGCCGCAGGGGTCTCGGAAGGGCTAGCAGGGAGCCGCAGGGTCTCGGAAGGGCTAGCAGGGAGCCGCAGGGGTCTCGGAAGGGCTAGCAGGGAGCCGCAGGTGTCTCGGGAGGGCTAGCAGGGAGCCGCAGGGGTCTCGGGAGGGCCAGCAGGGAGCCGCAGGGGTCTCGGAAGGGCCAGCAGGGAGCCGCAGTGTCTCGGAAGGGCTAGCAGGGCGCCGCAGGGGTCTCGGAAGGGCTGAGAGGGCGCCGCAGGGGTCTCGGAAGGGCTGAGAGGAAGCCGCAGGGTCTCGGAAGGGCTAGCAGGGAGGTGCAGGGTCTCGGAAGGGCTAGCAGGGAGGTGCAGTCTCGGGCTAAGAGGGCGCTGCAGGGGTCTCGGAAGGGCTAAGAAGGGGCCGCAGGGGTCTCGGAAGGGCTAAGAGGGAGCCGCAGGGGTCTCGGAAGGGCTGAGAGGGAGCCGCAGGGTCTCAGAAGGGCTAAGGGAGCTGCAGGGGTCTCGGAAGGGCTGAGAGGGAGCCGCAGGGTCTCGGAAGGGCTAAGGGAGCTGCAGGGGTCTCGGAAGGGCTGAGAGGGAGCCGCAGGGGTCTCGGAAGGGCCAAGAAGGAGCCGCAGGGGTCTCGGAAGGGCCAAGAAGGAGCCGCAGGGGTCTCGGAAGGGCTAAGAGGGCGCTGCAGGGTCTCGGAAGGGCTAAGCGGGAGACGCAGGGGTCTCGGAAGGGCCAGCAGGGAGCCGCAGGGTCTTGGGCTTCTCAGTCCTGGTGGGTGCAGGAGGCTGGGGCCAGGCTTTGCATTGGTGCCCTGTGGCAGGAGCGAGCAGAGGCAGCAGGCAGAGGCTGGGCCGGGGGCAGCTCCGCTCCCCTGGGCTGTGCGGGCAGCGGAGCCTCGGTCCGCGGAGCCCTCGGCGCCCTGCCTGCAGCCTGCCCTGGGCAGCACTCGGGCTCCGGCGGCGCTTCCCAGCCCCTGCCGCCCCGGGGGTGTGGAAGGGCTGTGCTGGCTGCGGCTGCTCGGGGGAGAAGCTCTTTGCTCCGCGGTGCTCTCAGCGCCCTTTGCTCTGCCCCTGTCCCCGGCCCCTGCGCTCAGAGGGAGCAGGTTAAAGCCGGAGTGCAGCTGCACGAAGGAAAGTGAAACCAATCTGCTGGTCCAGAGGGGGTTGAGGAGGTAAGGAGAGGTGGAGCTCGACCTGTGTGTGCTCCCCAGCTGGGACGGGGTGAGCTTGGAGGGCTCTTCCCACCGGCTGGGTTCGATGAAGGAGCATCTTGAGTGCTGTGTCCAGTTCTGGGCCCCTCAATTCAAGAAGGATGCTGAGGTGCTGGAAGGTGTCCAGAGAAGGGCAACAAAGCTGGGGAGGGGCCTGGAGCACAAATCCTATGAGGAGAGGCTGAGGGAGCTGGGGGGGTGCAGGCTGCAGCAGAGGAGGCTCAGGGCAGAGCTGATTGCTGCCTGCAGCTGCCTGCAGGGAGGCTGTAGCCAGGTGGGGTTGGGCTCTTCTCCCAGGCAACCAGCAACAGAACAAGGGGACACAGTCTCAAGTTGTGCTGGGGAAAGTCTGGGCTGGATGTGAGGAGGAAGTTGTTGGCAGAGAGAGTGATTGGCATTGGAATGGGCTGCCCAGGGAGGTGGTGGAGGCACCGTCCCTGGGGATCTTCAAGAACAGACTGGATGAGGCACTTAGTGCCATGGTCTGGTTGACTGGACAGGGCTGGGTGCTAGGTTGGACTGGATGAGCTTGGAGGTCTCTTCCAACCTGGCTGATTCTATGATTCTATCCACAGCCTCTCTGCACAGTCCCACCCAGGCTCTCACCACCCTCGTAGTGAAGAGTTTCTTCCTAAGAGCCTCTCTAAACCTAATCTCCGTCAATTTAGATCCATTTCCCCTTGCCCTCTTGGTAGACATCCTTATAAAAAGCTTTCTGCAGCCTTCCTGCAGGACCCCTTCAGCTCTAAGGTGCCCCTGGAGCCTCCTCCTCTCCAGGCTGAGCACCCTCATCCCCCTCAGCCTCACAGCAGAGCTGCTCCAGCCCTTGGCTCATCTTTGTGGCCTCCTCAGTGCTTGTTCCAGCAGCTCTTTGTCGCTCTGGTGGGCACCAGGAGTGGAGGCAGTGTTCTGTTGGAGGGCAGCAGAGCCCTGCAGAGGGCCCTGGGCAGGCTGCATGGGTGGGCAGAGGCCAAGGGGATGAGAGTGAAGAAGGCCAAGGGCAGGTTGTGCACTTTGGCCACAGCAGCCCCAAGCAGCAGTGCAGGCTGGGGCCAGAGTGGCTGAGAGCAGGCAGGCAGAGAGGGCCCTGGGGGTGCTGTGAGAGAGCAGCTGCAGAGGAGGCAGCAGTGTGCCCAGGTGGGCAGCAGAGCCAGTGGCAGCCTGGGCTGGCTGAGGAGCAGTGTGGGCAGCAGGAGAAGGGAGGTTCTTGTGCCCCTGTGCCCAGCCCTGCTCAGGCCAGCCCTGGAGTGCTGTGTCCAGCTGTGGGCTCCTCCAAAGCTCATCCAATCCAACCTCCCCTGCCAGAGCAGCAGCACCCAGAGCATCTCCAGTGCTGGAGCCCCTGGCACAAGAGGGCTGTGGAGGTGCTGGAGAGTGTCCAGAGCAGGGCCAGGAGGATGCTGAGAGGCTGCAGCAGCTCTGCTGTGAGCACAGCCTGAAAGAGTTGGGGCTGTGCAGGCTGCAGCAGAGGAGGCTCCCAGGGGACCTTCTGGTGGCCTTGCAGCATCTGCAGGGGGCTGCAAAAAAGCTGGGGAGGGACTTTGGAGGCTGTGAGGGAGTGGCAGGAGTGGGGGGAATGGAGCAAAGGTGGAGGTGGGGAGAGTGAGGCTGGAGGGGAGGAGGAAGTTGCTGAGCAGGAGAGTGGTGAGAGGCTGGAATGGGTTGCCCAGGGAGGGGGTTGAGGCCCCATGGCTGGAGGTGTTTGAGGCCAGGCTGGCTGAGGCTGTGTGCAGCCTGCTCTAGGGTAGGGTGTCCCTGGGCATGGCAGGGGTTGGCACTGCCTGCTCCTTGTGCTCCCTTCCAGCCCTGCCTGGTTCTATGAGCCTCCTGGTTCCCAGGTGCCCTGGTTGGTGCTCCTCAGCAGGGAATGGCTGTGTGCAGCGTTCCTCTCCCCTGCTCTGCAGCGCAGGGGCTCAGCAGCAGCAGCGTTTGCTCGCTGGGGGTGAGGCTGCAGTCAGACACTTTCTTCTTCTCTGCTCTCCCCAGGTTCTGGGAGTCCAGCCGAGAATGAGCAGCTGTAGGAAGCAGCCACCTGCTGAGCAGAGCCCAGAGCTGGAGAAGTTCAGCCCCGAGGTTCTCTCTGAAATCGAGAGGCTCTTTGCAAAGAAGTTCACTTACGCCAAGCCGGCGAACGAGGACTGGCAGCTGCCCGACCCCGGCGCCGCCTTCACCTGCGCTCACAGGGACTTCCACTCCCTGCTGGCTCTGAAGGCCTCCCTGAACCAAGTGAAGAATCAGCTGAGCGACAAGAACCTGGAGCAGTGGCATCAGCACACCTCCTTCACCAACAAAGCGGGCAAGGTCATCCCCGGGGTGAGGAAGGCGGCGAACGCGGAGCTGTGCACCCAAGCCTGGTGCAAGTTCCACGAGATCCTGGGCACTTTCCCTCTTCTGCCTGAGGAGGCTCTGGAAGAGGGAGAGCTGAACTCAGTCCACCTCTGCGAGGCCCCCGGGGCTTTTATAGCCAGCCTGAACCACTACCTCAAGTCCCAGCGCCTGCCCTGCCGCTGGCACTGGGTAGCCAACACCCTCAACCCCTACCACGAGGCCAACGACACCCTGACCATGATCGCCGACGACCGCCTGATCGCCAACACCTTGCCCCGCTGGCACTTCGGGCCCGACGACACCGGGGACGTGATGGCACTCAGCCACCTGGCAGGCCTGCAGGGCTTTGTCAGCGGCATGGGCACCATCCACCTGGTGACCGCCGACGGCAGCTTCGACTGCCAGGGCAACCCTGGCGAGCAGGAGGCGCTGGTCTCGCCCCTGCACTACTGCGAAGCGGTCACTGCCCTGATGGTGCTGGGCGCTGGGGGGTCCTTCGTGCTGAAGGTGTTCACCCTCTTCGAGCACTGCTCTGCCAACCTGCTCTTCCTGCTCAACTCTGCCTTTGAGGAGGTCCACGTCTTCAAGCCAGCCACCAGCAAGGCTGGCAACTCGGAGGCCTATGTGGTTTGCCTTCGGTACCTGGGCAGGGAAAGCGTTCATCTGCTGCTGGCTAAGATGATGCAGAACTTTGGAGCAGGAATGCTCCACAAAGCTCTCTTCCCCCAGCATGTGCTCCCAGAGTCATTCCTGAAAATCCACGAGGAGTGTTGCTTGTTCTTCCACAGGTGCCAGGTGGAGACCATCTCTGAGAACATCAGGCTCTTCCAGCACATGGCAGAAGCAGAGCAGGTGAAACTCAACCAGTTAAGAGACTGTGCAGTGGAGTTCTTCCTGCACAGGTTTCAGGTGAAAGCTATCTCCAGAAATAATTGGCTGGTCAGGAAACCTCAGGCTGGCTGCAGCATGAATGCAAAATGGTTTGGGCAAAGGAACAAATCTTTTAGCACCTACAACGAAAGGAAGCTGCTGGAAACCCTGACCTGGGAGGATAAAGTGGCCAAGGGCTACTTCAACCACTGGGCTGAAGAGCATAGTTTAAGCAGTGCTGGGAAAATGTGTGTCTTGGAAGGGTCAGCTTCAAACCTGCAGTGCAGCTTGTGGCACGTTTTGGAAGGCAGAAGGCTCCCAGGGGTAAAATGTTCTCCCTTCTGTGACGGGCAGGTCCTGGAGCACCTCAACGAAGCCTTGCAGGACCTGGCGGGGGGCAGGCCGGAGAGCAGAGCAGCGCTGCAGACGTGTCGCTCCTGTCAGGTCCTTCCCGGGGAGCTGATACTGGCAGAAGTGTCTGATCTTGCCAGGAGTCAGCAGGAAGTCCTAGGGGAAGGCTGTCGTGACCGCTTCAAGTGCCTCGTGGTGGACTTCCCATCCCTGTGTGACGGCAGAAGCCAGCCCAGCATGGAGATAGAGCTGCTGGGCTCGGGCGCGCTGCTGGCTGCCAGCTTCTCCCTGCTGTACGACGGAGAGCCCAAGTACCAGCAGCAGCTCCTGGGCTGTGTTCTGCACTGTTTGGGTCGCCTGGCAGTGGGAGACGCTTTGGTCCTGCCCATCCTTTCCTGCCTGACACGGGTCACAGCTGGGCTGCTCTTCATCCTGCACTGCTCCTTCGCATCCATCGCCTTCGCTTGCCCAACCTCCTGCCAGCCGCTCGCCTCCGGCGCCGCTTTGCTCTGCGTTGGCTACCGGGGCCTGCCCGAGCCAGTTGTGCAGTACCTGCAGCACCTGCATGGCCTGATGAGCTCTGCTCTGGACAGGGACTCGCCCCACCAGGTCCTGCAGTTCGTGCCCATGGAGGCTCTCCTCCAGGGCAAGCTGCTGGAGTTCCTGTGGGATCTGAATGCGGCTGTCGCCAAGAGACAGCTCCACTTAGTCCTGCAAGCCAAGCAGCAGCAGGTAACAGGCAGTGGTGCACTTTAGGCTCGGTCTAGGCTGGCAGTGGTGCACTTTAGACTCAGGTCTAGGCTGGCAGTGGTGCACTTGAGACTCAGTCTAGGCTGGCAGTGGTGCACTTTAGACTCAGGTCTAGGCTGGCAGTGGTGCACTTTAGACTCAGGTCTAGGCTGGCAGTGGTGCACTTTAGACTCAGGTCTAGGCTGGCAGTGGTGCACTTTAGGCTCGGTCTAGGCTGGCAGTGGTGCACTTGAGACTCAGGTCTAGGCTGGCAGTGGTGCACTTGAGACTCAGGTCTAGGCTGGCAGTGGTGCACTTGAGACTCTGTCTAGGCTGGCAGTGGTGCACTTGAGACTCAGGTCTAGGCTGGCAGTGGTGCACTTGAGACTCTGTCTAGGCTGGCAGTGGTGCACTTGAGACTCAGGTCTAGGCTGGCAGTGGTGCACTTGAGACTCAGGTCTAGGCTGGCAGTGGTGCACTTGAGACTCTGTCTAGGCTGGCAGTGGTGCACTTGAGGCTCTGTCTAGGCTGGCAGTGGTGCACTTGAGGCTCGGTCTAGGCTGGCAGTGGTGCACTTGAGGCTCGGTCTAGGCTGGCAGTGGTGCACTTGAGGCTCGGTCTAGGCTGGCAGTGGTGCACTTGAGGCTCAGTCTAGGCTGGCAGTGGTGCACTTGAGGCTCGGTCTAGGCTGGCAGTGGTGCACTTTAGGCTCGGTCTAGGCTGGCAGTGGTGCACTTTAGGCTCGGTCTAGGCTGGCAGTGGTGCACTTGAGGCTCGGTCTAGGCTGGCAGTGGTACATTTCAGGTCTAAGTTGGCAGCAGTGCACTTGAGACTCAGATCTAGGCTGGCAGTGGTGCACTTGAGGCTCAGTCTAGGCTGGCAGTGGTGCACTTGAGGCTCAGTCTAGGCTGGCAGTGGTGCACTTGAGGCTCAGTTTAGGCTGGCAGTGGTGCACTTGAGGCTCAGTCTAGGCTGGCAGTGGTGCACTTGAGACTCTGTCTAGGCTGGCAGTGGTGCACATTAGGTCTAAGCTGGCAGTGGTGCACTTGAGACTCTGTCTAGGCTGGCAGTGGTGCACTTGAGACTCTGTCTAGGCTGGCAGTGGTGCACTTGAGGCTCAGTCTAGGCTGGCAGTGGTGCACATTAGGTCTAAGCTGGCAGTGGTGCACTTGAGACTCTGTCTAGGCTATCAGCAGTGCACTTTAGACTCAGGTCTAGGCTGGCAGTGGTGCACTTGAGGCTCAGTCTAGGCTGGCAGTGGTGCACATTAGGTCTAAGCTGGCAGTGGTGCACTTGAGGCTCAGTCTAGGCTGGCAGTGGTGCACATTAGGTCTAAGCTGGCAGTGGTGCACTTGAGGCTCAGTCTAGGCTGGCAGCGGTGCACTTGAGGCTCAGTCTAGGCTGGCAGCAGTGCACTTGAGGCTCAGTCTAGGCTGGCAGCAGTGCACTTTAGACTCAGCCTCAGCTGGAGCAAGTTGCTGCTGCTAATCCTTGGTTCAGAGGCAGGGTGAAGGTGCTGAGAACGTTGGGAACGTGCAGGTAGTGCCCCTGCAGAGCCCTGGTGGGACACTGTTAGACCTGGGAGGGTGTTCAGAGCTCTCCACCCCCCCTGCATCATCCTAGCTTCTTGTATTGAGCTGAGGCTTTGACCCTGGGCCTGGGGGCACTGGGGAGGGACAGTGAAGTAGAGAAACTCTTTCTCCTCTCTCTGAGCTGATGGAGTTGTGCACCACCCGGGTCAGAACTGTGGCCTTTGTGGTGAGAGGTGGTTTGCAGCCCTGGGGAGCCCCTGTTGGGTGAGGTGAGGCCTCTTCTGTGGAGCAGAAAGGGGCACTTTTGGCACCCCCGTGTCCTTCTCCAGGCTTTGCAGAGGCTGGAGGGTGAAGTTTGGACCACTCAGCAGTGTGCAAGCCTGAAGTAAGGCTGGAGGCATGCTGTGAGCAGGCAGCTGGTTTAAAGGTACTACCTGTGAGCCCCGGGGGAAGGTGCTCTGTGGCTTTGCTGTTGCTGGTGTGCAGAGCAGCAGGCTGGGTGTGGTTCGGGATGGGTCACTGTGGGGCTTTGTCTCCCCATCAATGAACCAGCTCTTAAAAGACTCTCTTCAAATGGCTTCAGAGTCCTCTTGGAAACAGCCTCAGCCTGCTGAGTTCAGCTGCAGGTCTGCAGCTGTGGCAGAGGAGCTGCACATGTTTGTGGGAAGGGCCTAAACCAAGATCCTCTGCCTCAAGGCATGGTCTGGGTACCACTGGAGGAGCATCAAGCTGCAGAAAGAAGGGATCACTTCCTTTGGGACACTGCTGTCATGGAGGCAGGGAGTGAACGTGGCTGAGTCAGGAAATAGACAAAATGCAGATTCAAAGGCTCAGAGGATGGCAGGGGTGGGAAGGGACCCAAGGAGATCATCGAGTCCAACCCCCCCTGCCAGAGCAGGACAATGCTGTCTGACACAGAGCACACAGCAACACATCCAGACAGGGCTGCAGAGGCTCCAGGGTAGGAGACTCCACAGCCTCTCTGGGCAGCCTGTGCCAGGCTCTGGGACCCTTCCAGCCAAGAAGTTGCCCTTGTGCTGAGCTGAGCCTCCTGTGCTGCAGCTTCCATCCACTGCTGCTTGGCCTAGCCCAGGGAGCAGTGAGCAGAGCCTGTCCCCCCCTCCTGCCCCAGAGAGTTGCAGACATTGATCCAATCCCCTCTCAGCCTTCTCTTCTCCAGCCTAAGCAGCCCCAGGGCCCTCAGCCTCTCCTCCCCAGGCACTGCTCCAGGCCCCTCAGCATCCTCACAGCCTCCCCTGGACCCTCTCCAGCAGTTCCTGTCCCTCTGCACCTGGGGAGCCCCAAACTGAAGGCAGTGCTCAAGAGGAGCTCTCAGCAGGGCAGAGCAGAGGGGCAGGAGAACCTCCCTTGATCAATCCCAACCCCCCTGCCATGCCCAGGGACACCCTACCCCAGAGCAGGCTGCACACAGCCTCAGCCAGCCTGGCCTCAAACACCTCCAGCCATGGGGCCTCAACCCCCTCCCTGGGCAACCCATTCCAGCCTCTCACCACTCTCCTGCTCAGCAACTTCCTCCTCCCCTCCAGCCTCACTCTCCCCACCTCCAGCTTTGCTCCAGCCCCCCCACTCCTGCCACTCCCTCACAGCCTCCAAAGTCCCTCCCCAGCTTTTTTGCAGCCCCCTGCAGATGCTGCAAGGCCACCAGAAGGTGCCCTGGGAGCCTCCTCTGCTGCAGCCTGCACAGCCCCAACTCTTTCAGGCTGTGCTCACAGCAGAGCTGCTGCAGCCTCTCAGCATCCTCCTGGCCCTGCTCTGGACACTCTGTAGCATCTCCACAGCCCTCTTGTGCCAGGGGCTCCAGCCCTGGATCCCCTTTATTTTGGGGTTAGAATTAATACTTGAAGCTTGTAGCACAGCTGGAAAAAAAGCTACTCAGAGGGACCAGTGAGGTGATTCCTTTTTTTTTCCCCCCAAAGGCAAAATGCTTTTGCTTGTTGGATCTGTGCAGGTCCAAGGCTGTGACAAGTGAGAGTCAGGCAGAAGGCAAATGTGGGCTCCTGAAGATGAGTTAGCAGTCACCTGCTGGAAGCAGTTCTAAGTGTAGCAGGGGAGGGCTGGAAGGCTGCTGGAGGGCTGGTGAGGGATGGAAAGCCCTGCTGAGCCTTTTGGCTGCAGGTGCTGCACATCTGAGTAGGCTTTCCCTGCCAGGCTGATCAGGGCAGAGCTTTGGATGTGTTTAACACTTCAGGTGTTAAAGGGCAGGGGGAGGGGTTTGGTTTCTTTTCTGCTTACAGAACTGAAGGAGTTTTGGTGGCTCAGCTTTGTGACTGCTCCACAAGACTGCCTTCGAGGCAAGAAGAGAGAAATAAATTACCCCCCCCTCAACCTTGCTTTGTTTTTCCTCTCTTTTAACAGCTGAATGCAAATAGAAGCTGAAGAAGAACCAAAAAAAGAGCTGCTGGAGTTGGGGGTTGTTATTTAAATGAAGCTGCTCTGCTCTGCTCTGCTGGCAGCTGAGTCATGCTGCTCTGCTCAGCCCAGGAGGGAACAGAGGCTGCAGGCTGGCAGGTGAAGGCAAGAAGAGGTTCTCCTGTAAGGCACTGGTGGATGCTGGATGCAGAGAAAGTCCCAGCAGGGCCAAGGATTGGGTTCGTAGAGGCAAAGAATGGCTCAGGATGGAAGGGACCTCACAGAGCATCAACTCTCCCCTGCCGTGCCCAGGGACACCTCTCAACTAGGTTTGGGTGCTCAAGGACTCATCCAGCCTAGCACTGAACACCTCCAGGGAGGTTGTGGAGCACAGAAGCACAGAATGGGATCTTTGATCCCATTCTGTGCTTCTGTGCTCCACAACCTCCCTGGGAAACCTGTGCCAGGCTCTGCCCACCGTCACTGCCAACATTTCCTCCCTCCTCTCCACTCTCCCTCTCCACTGTCTCAGCTCCAAGCCATTCTCCCTCCTCCTGGCACTGCCAGCCCTTGCCCAAAGTCCCTCCCCAGCTCCCCTGCAGCCCCTTCAGGCACTGCAAGGCTGCTCTCAGCTCTCCCTGCAGCCTTCTCCTCCCCAGGCTGCACAGCCCCAACTCTGCCAGCCTGTGCCCACAGCAGAGCTTCTCCAGCAGCCTCTCAGCATCTCGGTGGCCTCCTCTGGCCCCTGCCCAGCAGCTCCAGGCCCTTCCTGTGCTGGGTTCCCAGAGCTGGAGGCAGTGGTGCAGGGGAGGGCTGAGCAGAGCAGATTGGAGGGGCAGAATCCCCTCCCTGTGCTGCTGCTCTGCCTGCTCTGGCTGCAGCCAGCACACAGCTGGCTCTGGGCTGCAGCCACCAGTGCTGCCTGCTGGGTACTTGGGCACCCCCTGACCCCCCCAAGGCCTTCTGCTGCAGGCTGCTCTGCAGCCACTGCTCACCAGCCTGGCTCTGTGCTGGGCACTGCCCTGCCCCAGCTGCTCAGCCAGCCTGGCTCTGTGCTGGGCACTGCCCTGGCCCAGCTGCTCAGCCAGCCTGGCTCTGTGCTGGGCACTGCCCTGGCCCAGCTGCTCAGCCAGCCTGGCTCTGTGCTGGGCACTGCCTTGCCCCAGCTGCTCCCCAGCCTGGCTCTGTGCTGGGCACTGCCCTGCCCCAGCTGCTCAGCCAGCCTGGCTCTGTGCTGGGCACTGCCCTGCCCCAGCTGCAGGACCTTGCCTTTGGCCTTGCTCAACTCCCTGAGCTTGGCTTGGGCTCAGCTCTGCAGCCTGCCCAGGCCCCTCTGGCTGCATCCTTCCCTCCAGGGAGTCAGCCTCAGCACACAGGTTGCTGTGCTCCAGGTAAAAGAGCTTTGCAATTCCATTCCAGTTCAGGGCCTTGCTTCTTTATTTGCCCTGTTTGAGTTGAGTTTGGAATCCTTTGGCTGTGCACAGGTCCAGTGTGCCTTTGCCACTGCCTTGCCAGTTCTACAGAGCAGAAATGAGATTCATAGGCTCAAGCCCAGCAGTCTGTTAAAGCTCTGCTAATTGGCCTCTGTTCATCCCCACTGCAACTGCATCTCTCCAGTTCCTGCCCAGGGAAGTGGAATATGGAGAGCAGAGAAGCATTTTATTGGAGGGGAAATGAAAGAGTTCTGAAGAGAGAAGATGAACATTGCCTGCATGGGAAGGAGAGGAAAACTCACTCTGGTATGGGTCAGGAGCTGGCTGGAGGGCTGGGTACAGGCAGTGGTGCTGAATGGTGCCACATGCAGCTGGCAGCTGGCACCAGAGCTGTGCCCCAGGGAGCAGTGCTGGGCACAGGCCTGTGCAGTCTCTTCAGTGATGCTCTGGAGCAGGGCACTGAGTCCAGCAGCAGGGAGGCTGCAGATGGCAGCAAGCCAGGAGCAGCTGTGGAGCTGTTGGAGGGCAGCAGAGCCCTGCAGAGGGCCCTGGGCAGGCTGCATGGGTGGGCAGAGGCCAAGGGGATGAGAGTGAAGAAGGCCAAGGGCAGGTTGTGCACTTTGGCCACAGCAGCCCCAAGCAGCAGTGCAGGCTGGGGCCAGAGGGGCTGAGAGCAGGCAGGCAGAGAGGGCCCTGGGGGTGCTGTGAGAGAGCAGCTGCAGAGGAGGCAGCAGTGTGCCCAGGTGGGCAGCAGAGCCAGTGGCATCCTGGGCTGGCTGAGGAGCAGTGTGGGCAGCAGGAGAAGGGAGGTTCTTGTGCCCCTGTGCCCAGCCCTGCTCAGGCCAGCCCTGGAGTGCTGTGTGCAGCTGTGGGCTCCTGAATTGCAGAGAGCTGCTGAGGTGCTGGAAGGTGCTGAGAGAAGGGCAGCAAGGCTGGGGAGGGGCCTGGAGCACAGCCCTGTGAGGAGAGGCTGAGGGAGCTGGGGGGGTGCAGGCTGCAGCAGAGGAGGCTCAGGGCAGAGCTGATTGCTGCCTGCAGCTGCCTGCAGGGAGGCTGTAGCCAGGTGGGGTTGGGCTCTGGTGCCAGGCAGGCAGCAGCAGCAGAAGGGGCCCCAGGCTGAAGCTGTGGCAGGGCAGGTGTGGGCTGGCTGTGAGGAGGAAGCTGCTGGCAGAGAGAGTGATTGGCACTGGCATGGGCTGCCCAGGGAGGTGGTGGAGTGGCTGTGGCTGGAGGGGTTGGAGGCAAGGCTGGCTGGGCACTGAGTGCCATGGTGTGGTTGTTTGGGCAGGGCTGGGTGCTAGGTTGGCACTGAGTGCCATGGCCTGGTTGGTTGGGCAGGGCTGGGTGATGGTTGGGCTGGCAGAGCCTGCAGCTTTCTTCCACCCTGCTGTGTTCCTCTCAGTCTATGAACTGGACCAGAGAGCTCCTCAGAGCTCTCTCTGTGGCTGTGTGCAGATGCCCCCAGCACTGCTGGAGCTTTGCTCTGCACCAGCCTCTCTCTGCTCAGCTTTGGGGGTGAGTTCTGCATCTCCCCAAGCAGTTGAAGGGCTGTTGGGGTGCAGTGCCTGTCACAGATCTTCCTTTGGCCTTCAAAGGAGCCTTAAGAGACCTCATCCTCAAGCAATGAAGTGTTCTGAGGGGGGCAGAGAAGTCTTTCTTCAGACTTCAGTGGAGCAGAACATTGCAGGGCAGCAGGGAGAGGTCTGTGAGGTTTGGCAGCTCATTTGTTTTGTGCCACGGTTCAGAGGCTCACAGAATGGGTTGGGTTGGAAAGGACCTCAAAGCTCAGCCACTTCCAACCCCCCCCTGCCATGGGCAGGGACACCTCCCACCAGCACAGGGTGTTCTGGGTCTCATCCAGCCTGGCACTGAACACCTCCCTGGGAAACCTGTGCCTGTCTCACCACCCTGAACCTGTGCCAGGCTCTCCCCACCCTCACTGCCAACTATTTCTTCCTCCTCTCCCAGCTCAAAGCCATTCTCCCTCCTCCTGGCACTGCCAGCCCTTGCCCAAAGTCCCTCCCCAGCTCCCCTGCAGCCCCTTCAGGCACTGCAAGGCTGCTCTCAGCTCTCCCTGCAGCCTTCTCCTCCCCAGGCTGCACAGCCCCAACTCTGCCAGCCTGTGCCCACAGCAGAGCTTCTCCAGCAGCCTCTCAGCATCTCTGTGGCCTCCTCTGTAGCAGCTCCAGGCCCTTCCTGTGCTGGGTTCCCAGAGCTGGAGGCAGTGCTGCAGGGGAGGGCTGAGCAGAGCAGAATGCCTGGGGCAGAGCAGGGATGATGTAAAGGTCTTCATTTTGCTGCTCCAGCCTTCAGGAGCTGCTCTGGTGACTTCTTCAGTCCATTTCTGATGTTGCTTAGGTAACTTCTGTGGCTGTTGCTTGGCTCTGGATGCTCCTGCCAGGCTGGGAGGGTCCATAGCTGGTGCTGGAAGCTCAGCCAAAGCAGTGTGCACGAAGCAAATCAACCTTCCCTGCCTCAGCTGCTCCTCACCTAATCCTCTTGGCCTCTTGTCAGGTGCTCCCTCTCCCTGTGTGAGCCTGGGGGTGGGGAAGAGGATGAAATTTTACCTGGCATGAAGCTGGTGCTTGAGCTGCTGCAGCACAGGGACTGTGTGAACACCCTGGTGGCCCTCCAGAGGAGAGGGGAACATGTCCTGCCCCTCTGCTCAGCACTGCTGAGGCTGCACCTGGAATCCTGGGGTCATTTTGGGTCCCTTCCAACCCTGGCATGGTCCTTCTGCTCCCTTCCAACCCTGAGTGATTCTGTGATTCCCTTAGTGGAGGCTGCCTGGTGGAAAAGGATCTGGGACTGCTGCTTGAAGAGGAGCCAGGGGCTGCCCAGGTGGGCAAGAAGGGCACCAGCAGCCTGGCCTGGAGCAGCAATGGCAGCAAGGAGCAGGGCAAGGATTGTGTCCCTGGACTGGGCACTGGGGAAGTCACAGCTCAAGTTCTGGGGTCAGTTTTGGGCCTCTCACTCCCAGAGGGACACTGAGGAGCTGGAGCAGGTCCAGAGAAGGGCAACAAAGGTGGGAAGGGCCTGGAGCAGAGGGCTGGGGAGGGGCAGCTGAGGGAGCTGGGGTTGTGCAGTGTGGGGCAGAGGAGGCTGAGGCAGAGCTCATTGCTCTGTGCAGCTCCCTGAGAGGAGGCTGCAGCCAGCTGGGGCTGGGCTCTGCCCCCTGGGCTCAGGGCACAGGAGGAGAGGACCTGGGCTGGAATTGTGCCAGGGGAGGTTTGGTTTATCCCTGAGGAACAATTTCCTCCCCAGACAGGGCTGTCAGGCCCCTCAGGCAGGCTGGAGAGGAGGAGAAATGTCTCTGCTGGTGCAGTGGTCAGGGCTTGGCAGAGGCTGCCCAGGGAGTGCCCCTGGCTGGAGGTGCTGCAGAGCTGTGTGGCCATGGCACCTGGGCAGAGGGTTTGGTGCCCAGGGTGGGGCTGAGTTGCTGCTGCTTGGTCTGGATGCTCTCAGAGAGCTTTTCCAAGGCCAGCAGCTCTGTGATTCTGTGCTGAGTGAGCCTCTCCCTTGGCCTGGCTGCAGGAGGGTGCCTGCTGCTTGCTAAGAGAAGGCAGTTGGCCTGGCAGGGAGAGCCTGGCAGGGAGAAGGGGCTGGAGAAAAGGCTGTCACTTGGCCCTGGATTGATTTGTCTCAATTGGGGCTTAGTGGGGAGGAGTGGGTCAGTGTTTGGGGGTTGTTGGTGGCTGAAGGCAGAGATCATTATGGGGATGGCTGCCAGATGAATGGACAAGTGCTGCAGTCAGGGCTCCTGCAGAGCTGCCCCCCCTCAGGTCCTGAGCTGTCAGGTGGCTGTGCCTCAAAACAATGACCCAGCAGGCAGCCAGCAGTGAAGCCTCAATTAGAGTGAGGAATGAAGGGGGCTGCGGTGGTGACGTTCCTTGATCCCAGCCTCCAGACGCCCCTGGTGATTAAATGCTTCCTAATCACCTGCCTGCCCCTGGCTTGGTGATGGAGCACAGCTCAGTGCCATGGGATGGAATCTGCCTGGGGAAGGGAGGAGGAGGTCACAAAGTCCACTCCAAGGTGGCTGCTGGACAGCTCAGTGCCCCTTTTTGGGCAATGGTGTGCCCACAGCAGGAGTGTGTGGGGCTGGAGGCATCACTGCAAGCATCTGGGCAGCTTTTGGTCCAAGGGACCCTCCAGGAGCTGAAGGGATCCTGCAGGGAGGCTTGGGTCAGGTAAAGAAGGCTGAGCTGCACCTTGGGCTCAGCATCCCTTCCTTTACAGTGCTTTTGCCTCCTTCAGTTTGCTTCCAGCATTTCCCTTCCATCCCTCAGTGAAGGAGGAGTGTGGGCAGCAGGGCAAGAGAGGGGGAGGCCTGGCAGGGCTGGGGTAAGGCTTGGGCTCGGTGGTCCTACAGATCTGCTGGCACTGAAATGGGTCTGGGGTGGATGGAGTGAGTGAGGAGAAGCTGCCCAGGTGCCAGCAGTGCCCTCCTGCAGCCCAGCAGGCAGCTGTGTGCTGGCTGCAGCCAGAGCAGGGTGGGCAGCAGGGCAGGAGAGGGCATTGTGCCCCTGGGCTCTGCTCAGACCTCACCTCCACTCCTGCCTGCAGCTCTGCTGGCCCCAGCACAAGGGGGCACAGAGGAGGGCACAGAGGTGGTGCCAGGGCTGGAGCAGCTCTGCTGTGGGCACTGCTGAGGGAGCTGGGGGGGTGCAGCCTGGGGAGGAGAAGGCTCCAGGGGCACCTCAGAGCTGCTGCCAGGGCCTGGAGGGAGCCTGCAGGGAGGCTGCAGAGAGCCTTTGGCTGAGGGGGGCTGAGGCAGGCCAAGGGGCAATGGTTTGGAGCTGAGGCAGAGCAGGCTGAGAGTGGAGCTGGGGAAGGAGTTGTGCAGTGTGAGGGTGGTGAGAGCCTGGCACAGGCTGCCCAGGGAGGTGTTCTGTGCCAGGCTGGATGAGAGTGGACTTGAGGAAGGAATTCTTCAGTAGGAGGGTGGTGAGAGCCTGGCACAGGCTGCCCAGGGAGGTGGTGGAGCACAGGAGCACAGAATGGGATCTTTGATGTGATCTTTGCTGTGATCTTTGATCCCATTCTGTGCTTCTGTGCTCCACCACCTCCCTGGAGGTGTTCAGTGCCAGGCTGGATGAGTCCTTGAGCACCCAAGCCACGTTGCAGACATCCCTGCAGATGGCAGAGGGGTTGGCACTGATTGATCTTTGAGTTCCCTTCCAACCCAACCCATTCCATGAATCCCTTCTGGCTTGGAGCACACAGCCCTGGCTGCAGCTGCCACAGTGGGAGTGAGGAGAGAGGAAGATCCCAAGCTTGGCTGTGCTGTGCAGAGCAGTGGAGCTGCTGCTGCTGCTGCTGAGCTGGGCTGAGAGTGCAGCCTGGAAGCTGCAGGGTGAGCTGAGTGCTTAATGACTGCCAGGACCTTGGCCTCAAGTGCAGATCACAGCCTGATGGAGTGCAGGATGCTCATGAGGCTGTGATTTGTGGAGAAGAGGCCACACTTCATAAACCCTCAGCTGGCTTTGGTTCCACTCTGGAAGAGGGGAGGGGAAGCCCAGAGATTTGTATTCATGGCAGGGACTTGCCTCTCTGTCCTGAGAGCATTCCTTGGGCAAGTTCTCTGTTGTAAATACAGGCTTTAGACTTGGAAACCTCTGGGGAGCTCTGCTAGGGGCTTGGAGCTCTTAAAGGGATGGAGAGGCTGAGGGATTGGGCTTGGTCATCCTGGAGAAGAGGAGGTCAGGCTCTCCCCACCCTCACTGCCAACCATTTCTTCCTTCTCTCCATCTCCTTCTTCCAGTTCAAACCATCCCCCCCTTGGCCTGCCACAACAGGTCCTGCTAAAAATCTGTCCCCAGAGCCTCTTTTCAGCACTGAGAAGCCACCAGAAGGTCTCTCTGGAGCCTTCTCTCCTCTAGGCTGAACACCTTCAGCTCTCTCAGCCTGACCTCAGGAAGAGAGGCTGCAGGGAGAGCTCAGAGCTGCAGTTCAGTGTCTGCAGGGGAGCTGCAGGCAGGCTGGGGAGGGACTGCTCAGAAGGGGCTGTGGGGACAGGCTGAGGGAAATGGTTTGGAGCTGGAGCAGGGCAGAGTTAGGTTGGCATCAAGAGGGAGTTGTGCAGAGTGAGGGTGGGGAGAGGCTGGCACAGGCTGCCCAGGTTGGTGCTTGAGGCCTCATCCCTGGAGACATCCAGGCTCAGCCTGGCTGTGTCCCTGTGCAGCCTGTTCTGGCTGGAGCTGTCCCTGCTGCCTGCAGGGGCTTGCACAAGGTGACCCTGGAGGGTCCCTTCCAGCCCAGTGCCAGCTGTGACTCTGTGTCTCTTCTCTTCAGACAATTCTCAGAGGGACAACTTCCCTGGCACAGGATTTGTGCCAGGTCCTGCCCTTGGATCACAACAACCCCATGGACACTCAAGGCTTAGTTGCAGCGTGGCTGGAAACTGCCTGGTAGAGAAAGACCTGAGGATGTTGGGCTACAGCTGGCTGGAGAGGAGCCAGGGGGTGCCCAGGTGGGCAAGAAGGGCACCAGCAGCCTGGGCTGGATCAGCAATGCTGTGGGCAGCAGGAGCAGGGCAGGGATTGTGCCCCTGGGCTGGGCTCTGCTGAGGGCACAGCTCAAATTCTGGAGTCAGTTTTGGGTCCCTCACCCCCAGAAGGACACTGAGGAGCTGGAGCAGGTCCAGGGCAGGGCAGGGAAGGTGGGGAAGGGTCTGGAGCAGAGGTCTGGGGAGGGGCAGCTGAGGGAGCTGGGGGTGTGCAGTGTGGGGCAGAGGAGGCTGAGGCAGAGCTCATTGCTCTGTGCAGCTCCCTGAGAGGAGGCTGCAGCCAGCTGGGCAGTAGGAGCAGGGCAGGGATTGTGCCCCTGGACTGGGCACTGGGGAGGTCACAGCTTGGATCCTGGGGTCAGTTTTGGGTCCCTCAGTCCCAGAAGGACATTGGGGAGGTGGAGCAGGTGCAGAGAAGGGCAAGGAAGGTGGAGAAGGGTCTGGAGCAGAGGGCTGGGGAGGGGCAGCTGAGGGAGCAGGCTGCTCAGGGAGGTGCTTGAGGCTCCAGCCCTGCAGACACTCAGGCTCAGCCTGGCTGTGTCCCTGTGCAGCCTGCTCTGGCTGGAGCTGTCCCTGCTGCTTGCAGGGGAGTTGCAGAGGATGCCCTCGGAGGGTCCCAATCAGTGCAGCTGTGAATCCTGTCACTGTTTGTAGGGTTGAAGTGGCCTGAGCCATGCCCTGAAGGAGCCAATGACAGCAGCAGTCTGGGGAGCAGGAGCAGGAGTAATGAAGCAGTAATTAGCAAGGAATAAAGTGGGCAGGAAACCTGCAGGCTTTAGTGAGTGCTGCCCTGGCCTGGAGCTCTGCTGCTGGAGGGAAGGAGGCCCTCAGAAGGCTGCAGCTCTGCAGCTTCGTTGTCTGCATTCCCCTCAGCCACCTTCTGCTCCCACCCAGCTCCTGGGCAGCTCTGCTGTTGAGGCCTCCCCTTCTGTGGCTGTCCCCAACAGAGCTGTGAGTGATGGCAGGAGGAAGATGTGGGGACTGAGGTGGCCTTGGTGGAGTGCCCTGCAGAGAGAGCAGGGCAAGGCTCTGCTCCAGCAGGCACCAAAGGCTCCAGACACAGGAGGAGCTGAGGGAGGTGAGGGCAGAACCTGGCTGAGGTCTGCAGAGAGGCTTAGTACTGAGCGAGGGCACAGAGCCCCAGGCAGCATGGCAGAGAGCTCTGAGCTCAGCCAGGCCAGCCTGGCACCCAGCCCTGCCCAACCAACCACACCATGGCACTCAGTGCCAACCTAGCACCCAGCCCCAGCCAGGCAACCAGAGCATAGCACTCAGTGCCAGCCTAGCACCCAGCCCTGCCCAATCAAGCACACCATGGCACTCAGTGCCAGCCTAGCACCCAGCCCTGCCCAACCAACCAGAGCATGGCACTCAGTGCCAGCCTAGCACCCAGCCCTGCCCAAACAACCACACCATGGCACTCAGTGCCCAGCCAGCCTTGGCTCCAACCCCTCCAGCCACGGCCACTCCACCACCTCCCTGGGCAGCCCATGCCAGTGCCAATCACTCTCTCTGCCAGGGGCTTTCTCCTCACAGCCAGCCCACACCTGCCCTGCCACAGCTTCAGCCTGGGGCCCCTTGAATTATATCCTAATAATACCTCTGGAGCTCACCCAGCCCAATCCCTCTGCCCCAGCCTGGCACCCACAGCAGCCTGCCCAGCAGCACAGTGCCCAGGGGGGGTTGGAAGCTCTGCAGAGACTCCACAGCCTCTCTGGACAGCCTGCTCCAGGCTCCAGCAGCCTCACACCAAACAGCTTTCTCCTCCTGCTCAGCTGGAACCTGCTGGGTGCCAGCTCCTACCTGTTGTACCTTGTCCTGCCTCTGGGCACCCCCCAACGAGCCTGGCACCTTCATCCTGGCACCTCTATCCTGGCACCCACCCCTCAGGCCTTTGCAGCCACTGCTCAGGTCCCCTCTCAGCCTTCTCCTCTCCACAGTACCCTGCCCCAGGGCTCTCAGCCTTCCTCCACAGCAGAGATGCTCCAGGCCCTTCAGCATCCTCCCAGCCTGCCCTGGGTGTCTCCAGCAGGTCCCTGCCTCTGGGCCTGAGCAGCAGAGAGGAGGCTGAAGGCAGATTGGAGCTTGGATCAGCAGAGGAGGCTGAAGGCAGTTTGGAGCTTGGATCAGCAGAGAGGAAGCTGAAGGCAGATTGGAGCTTGGATCAGCAGAGGAAGCTGAAGGCAGTTTGGAGCTTGGATCAGCAGAGGAGGCTGAAGGCAGATTGGAGCTTGGATCAGCAGAGAGGAAGCTGAAGGCAGATTGGAGCTTGGATCAGCAGAGGAGGCTGAAGGCAGATTGGAGCTTGGATCAGCAGAGAGGAAGCTGAAGGCAGTTTGGAGCTTGGATCAGCAGAGGAAGCTGAAGGCAGATTGGAGCTTGGATCAGCAGAGGAAGCTGAAGGCAGTTTGGAGCTTGGATCAGCAGAGAGGAAGCTGAAGACAGATTGGAGCTTGGATCAGCAGAGAGGAAGCTGAAGGCAGTTTGGAGCTTGGATCAGCAGAGGAAGCTGAAGGCAGTTTGGAGCTTGGATCAGCAGAGGAAGCTGAAGGCAGTTTGGAGCTTGGATCAGCAGAGAGGAAGCTGAAGGCAGTTTGGAGCTTGGATCAGCAGAGAGGAAGCTGAAGGCAGTTTGGAGCTTGGATCAGCAGAGGAAGCTGAAGGCAGATTGGAGCTTGGATCAGCAGAGGAGGCTGAAGGCAGATTGGAGCTTGGATCAGCAGAGGAAGCTGAAGGCAGTTTGGAGCTTGGATCAGCAGAGGAAGCTGAAGGCAGTTTGGAGCTTGGATCAGCAGAGGAGGCTGAAGGCAGATTGGAGCTTGGATCAGCAGAGGAAGCTGAAGGCAGTTTGGAGCTTGGATCAGCAGAGGAAGCTGAAGGCAGTTTGGAGCTTGGATCAGCAGAGGAAGCTGAAGGCAGATTGGAGCTTGGATCAGCAGAGGAAGCTGAAGGCAGTTTGGAGCTTGGATCAGCAAAGGAAGCTGAAGGCAGATTGGAGCTTGGATCAGCAGAGAGGAGGCTGAAGGCAGATTGGAGCTTGGATCAGCAGAGAGGAGGCTGAAGGCAGATTGGAGCTTGGATCAGCAGAGAGGAGGCTGAAGGCAGTTTGGAGCTTGGATCAGCAGAGGAGGCTGAAGGCAGATTGGAGCTTGGATCAGCAGAGGAGGCTGAAGGCAGTTTGGAGCTTGGATCAGCAGAGGAAGCTGAAGGCAGTTTGGAGCTTGGATCAGCAGAGAGGAAGCTGAAGGCAGATTGGAGCTTGGATCAGCAGAGAGGAGGCTGAAGGCAGATTGGAGCTTGGATCAGCAGAGAGGAAGCTGAAGGCAGTTTGGAGCTTGGATCAGCAGAGGAGGCTGAAGGCAGATTGGAGCTTGGATCAGCAGAGAGGAGGCTGAAGGCAGATTGGAGCTTGGATCAGCAGAGAGGAGGCTGAAGGAGTTTCTGTGTGGTCCCAGCAAGCTGCATCCTGGAGCAGCAGAGAAGAGGCCAAAGCAGCCTTGGGGGTGTGGGGAGGGCCCAATCTGGCTGTCCCTGACCCCCACAGAGGACTGTCTGAGGCTTCCTCCCTGCCCTGTGTCACTCAGCCTTACCCCAGCAGCTGCCCCCAGCAGTGCAGCTGGCGATGGGATGGAGAGGGGAAGACAAGAGGCAGCTGTAGCTGGCTCTGTTTGCTCTTTGGGCAGAGAACTCTGCAGGACCTTCAGAGCCTCCACCTCAGATGCAGAAGCTGATTTATTCTTCCCCCTCCCTCTTGTTTCTGCCTGTGGAGATATTTGGAGCAGAAGAAATGAAGCCTCCTGCTCAGTTTGGTGGTAGTGCAGCTGATGTGAGGGGGATGGAGCTGCTGGAGCAGGGCCAGCCCTGGAGCCTTGCTTGCTGCTGCCTCTGTTGGGCAAGATGCAGTCGTTCTGGAGCAGCTGTCTCTAGAGCAAGGAGCCTGCCCAGGGCCTCTGCGACGTGGACTTGGCTTAGCACAGGATGCCAACCTGGTGTGGGGTTGGAAGGGACCTCTGGGCACCTGCTGGCAGAATGGGTGACCTGGCAGGGCTGGGGTAAGGCTTGGGCTCGATGGTCCTACAGATCTGCTGGCACTGAAATGGGTCTGGGGTGGATGGAGTGAGTGAGGAGAAGCTGCCCAGGTGCCAGCAGTGCCCTCCTGCAGCCCAGCAGGCAGCTGTGTGCTGGCTGCAGCCAGAGCAGGGTGGGCAGCAGGGCAGGAGAGGGCATTGTGCCCCTGGGCTCTGCTCAGACCTCACCTCCACTCCTGCCTGCAGCTCTGCTGGCCCCAGCACAAGGAGGGCACAGAGGAGGGCACAGAGGTGGTGCCAGGGCTGGAGCAGCTCTGCTGTGGGCACTGCTGAGGGAGCTGGGGGGGTGCAGCCTGCAGAGGAGAAGGCTCCAGGGGCACCTCAGAGCTGCTGCCAGGGTCTGAAGGGAGCCTGCAGGGAGGCTGCAGAGA
Source organism: Pogoniulus pusillus (assembly GCF_015220805.1). Lineage (NCBI taxonomy): Eukaryota > Metazoa > Chordata > Aves > Piciformes > Lybiidae > Pogoniulus > Pogoniulus pusillus. Next base: position 22,369,564 of record NC_087283.1, read on the forward strand.
GCCTTTGGCTGAGGGGGGCTGAGGCAGGCCAAGGGGGAATGGTTTGGAGCTGAGGCAGAGCAGGCTGAGAGTGGAGCTGGGGAAGGAGTAGGAGGGTGGTGAGAGCCTGGCACAGGCTGCCCAGGGAGGTGCTCTGTGCCAGGCTGGATGAGAGTGGACTTGAGGAAGGAATTCTTCAGTAGGAGGGTGGTGAGGCTCTGGCACAGGCTGCCCTGGGAGGTGGTGGAGCACAGAAGCAGAATGGGATCTTTGATGTGATCTTTTCTGTAATCTTTGATCCCATTCTGTGCTTCTGTGCTCCACCACCTCCCTGGAGGTGTTCAGTGCCAGGCTGGATGAGGCCTTAAGCACCCAAGCAGACATCCTTGCTGATGGCAGGGGGGTTGGCACTGGTTGATCTTTGAGCTCCCTTCCAACCCAACCTAGTCCATGGCTTTCTTCCTCCTCTCCACTCTCCCTCTCCCAGCTCAAAGCCATTCTCCCTCCTCCTGGCACTGCCAGCCCTTGCCCAAAGTCCCTCCCCAGCTCCCCTGCAGCCCCTTCAGGCACTGCAAGGCTGCTCTAAGCTCTCCCTGCAGCCTTCTCCTCCCCAGGCTGCACAGCCCCAACTCTGCCACATGAAATAGTTGGCAGTGAGGGTGGGGAGAGCCTGGCACAGGTTGAGGGTTGTGAGACACTGGCACAGGTTGCTCAGGGAGGTGGTGGGGCACAGAAGCACAGAATGGGATCAAGATCCCATTCTGTGCTTCTGTGCCCCACCACCTCCCTGGAGGTGTTCAGTGCCAGCCTGGATGAGACCTTGAGCACCCTGTGCTGGTGGGAGCTGTCCCTGCAGGACAATCATTAAGGTCCCATCCAACCCAACCCCATTCCATGAATCCCTGAATCCAGCCCCTTAGAGCAGATACCCTTCCTGTGCTGCCCCTGACTCTAGGCTGCTCTTAGCTTCTAGGGCCCTTGGTGCTTCTTCCAGCCTGTGTGCCACAGCCAAGCAGGGCACTGTGCCCACTGTTCCCAGCAGCACCACAGGTCCAGAGCAGTTCAGTGCCCTCTGTGCTGTGGCTTTCCCAGTGCTGTTGCCTGGCAGCAGGGGTTGGCATCTCCTTCTGCATGCAGACTGGAGATAAAGGCTGCTAAAAAAGGGCTGCTTTGATTGCCATGGGGTGCTTGGTCCATGGCACAGCTCCTGGCACTGTGCCAGGCAGATAACCTCTGCTGCCTCTGCTCTGTGCTGCTGAGGCAGGTGACACTTAGGGCACAGGCATGAGGCTGGCAGAAGGCTGCTTGAAAGCAAACCCCTGCCCAAGCCAGGAGCCTTTTCTCTTCTTTACAAGGAAGCAGGGAGCTGGGGAGCCTCTGCCTGGGGCTGGCATCCAGGGGCACCACAGGCATTATCTCCTGGAGCCTGTACTGCAGGGGAGGGCAAATGGGTCTGGGAGCTTGAAGGGCAGGAGAAGGATTCTGTGGCCAGAGGGAAGGAATCAGCTTCCTGCCTGCTGAGTGTGGATGGAGCCTGCCTGGAGTGCAGCAAAGCCTTTGGCACCTCTGCCACAAGCAGCTCCTGGCACAGCTGGCAGCTCATGGCTGGGACAGAGTCATTCTGGTATGGGTCAGGAACTGACAGGAAGGCTGGGCACAGGCAGTGGTGGTGAATGGTGCCCAGCTGGCACCAGTGCTGTGCCCCAGGGAGCAGTGCTGGGCACAGGCCTGTGCAGTCTCTTCAGTGATGCTCTGGAGCAGGGCATTGAGTCCAGCAGCAGTGAGGCTGCAGATGGCAGCAAGCCAGGAGCAGCTGTGGAGCTGTTGGAGGGCAGCAGAGCCCTGCAGAGGGACCTGGGCAGGCTGCATGGGTGGGCAGAGGCCAAGGGGATGAGAGAGCTTGCACTTGAGGTCTGCCTTTTGTTGTGCTCCCTGCCAGCTGATCCCAGCCTGGCACCTGGCTGTGGGCTCCCATCAGGATTCCAGGCAGGGAGGACAAGGGCAGGGTCAGTTCCCAGGCAGGCAGGATGCATCTGAGAGCTGAGTGCTGCCCTAGCTTTTGGAGGGGGGGCAAGAGCAGCAGGGCCAGGCATGGGCTGCTCAGAGGGTTGTGTGCCCTCAGAGCTCCCTGCCAGTGGCATCCCTTTGGCTGCTGGGAAGGACAAATCCTCTGCTGCCGAGTGAGTGCTGCTCCCCTGCTGCTCTGCTGCTCTGCTTGGCCAGCCAGGGCTGCCCTGCTGTGCAGGGGCTGGCTCAGAGATGTGCCCAGCAAAGCTTGCCAGTGTGGAGGGGCTGGGCTGAGCTCCCCGGGGGCCTCTCTGGAGCTGAGGCCAAGGAGGCAGCAGCACATCCAGCCAGGCAGAGGAGCTTGCTGAGCCGTGAGGAGCAGAGCTGCTGCTGGATGCTCAGCTGCTCTCTCCAAGGGGAGCTCTGCTCTGGGATCTGCTGCCTCTGCCCGGGGAGGGAGGGCTGGGGAAGAGCAGAGGAGGCAGCTGGAGCCTTCCAGAGCCTGCCTGCGGAGCTGCCACTGCCTTTGCTGCTGGAGAAGTGTTACACACGAGCTGGCTCCCTGCTCTCGCTGCTGGGCTGATGCTGCAGCTCTGCTCCAGAAGGAGGTCCCTCAGGGGCCCTTGCAGCTCCTTGTGGAGGTCTGACGGAGCCTGCTTGATGCCAGCTCTATCTTCCACGAGATCCCAGTTGGAGAAGAAGCTCTGAGGGCTGGCCAGAGCAGCCAGGACAAGAGCTAACAGGTTGCAAGCAGTGCAGGAAGCTCTCCCTTCCAGTCCCAGGAGCAGGGAAGCAAAGCCACCTCCCTGCGAGCCATCAGGGACCTGCCTGGGTGAAATTCCCACCCAGCTCCTGCTTAAAGAGGTGGGAGCAGCAGCCAGGGGGATTGAAAGGAGGCTCTCTGCCTTCAGGCTGTGCTGCAGAGAGACTGCAGCTGCTTCTTTCTCAGTTAGAAGTTCCCTGATGGATGCCTCTAGAAGGTCCTGGTGCCTGGGCAGAGGTTCCCTTGCCCTGCTGCGTGTGCCTTTAGGGGCAGGGGGTGCTGAGGGCTCCAGCTGGCTGCTCAGTGCCCTCTCACTGCCCTCTTCAAGCTTCTCAGCTGGCTGAGTCTGTAGCTTGCCTGCAGGGTGCCTGAGCCCACAGCCAGTGTGGAGTGTGACACCTTCTGTCTCCCGGGGGACAGGAGCCTGCTGGCAGGCAGCAGCCTGGGGAGAAGCTGATGCAGGGCAAGCTGACATCTTCATTTCCCTCTGCATGATGGAGCTGCTGGAGAGGGGCCAGAGGAGGGCACCGAGACGCTGAGAGGCTGCTGCAGCAGCTCTGCTGTGGGCACAGCCTGGCAGAGTTGGGGCTGTGCAGCCTGGGGAGGAGAAGGCTGCAGGGAGAGCTGAGAGCTACAGTTCAAGGTCTGCAGGGGAGCTGCAGGCAGGCTGGGGAGGGACTGCTCAGAAGGGGCTGTGGGCACAGGCTGAAGGCAATGGTTTGGAAGTGGAGCAGGGCAGAGTTAGGTTGGCATCAGGAGGGAGTTGTGCCCAGGGGGGGTAGGGAGAGCCTGGCACAGGCTGCCCAGGGAAGTGCTTGAGGCCACATCCCTTGGGCCATCCAGGCTCAGCCTGGCTGTGTCCCTGTGCAGCCTGCTCTGGCTGGAGCTGTCCCTGCTGCCTGCAGGGGGTTGCAGAGGATGCCCTCGGAGGGTCCCTTCCAGCCCAGTGCCAGCTGTGACTCTGGAATGCAGTGGGTGACCTTCCCCTGTCTTTAGGCAAGCAGAGAAGGGTTTGGGTTGGTAAAGGGAATGTGCCCTGAATGCCCTCAAGCTCCTCTGCTGCTTGGTAAAGAGAAGTTGCAGAGCCCAAGGGGGATGCTCTGGGGACGGGAGGGAAGCAAACACCTTGGAAGTGGATAGAGTTCCCTTCTCCCAGGCTCTGGCTTGCAGGACACCCCCTGGCTCTGCTGAGGCGTTCCTGGGATGCTCCAATAGCTGAGCCGTGGGTTGTGAGACTCCTGCTGGGGCTCCCAGCTCCTGCACTGGCACTTTGCTGGTGCCTGGAGGCAGAGGTGTGCTGGAAAGGCTTCAGGCTGGTGGCTGCCTGCAGGGGCAGGAAGGCTCCCAGACCTGGATGTGTTGTCCTCCTGATAGTGAAGGACATTGTTCCTGGCAAAGGGAGCTCTTCCTCACCCAGCCTTCATCTGCTCCTGCTGTTTATTGCCCACCTGAGCTCCTCCTGGCCTTGCTGTCCTTCCAAGAGCAGGCAGTTGTGCTCCTGCCAGTGGGGTGAGGGCTGGAGTCGGATGGGGTCAGTGGTTGGCAGCTGACAGCTTCTTTTTCTGCTTCCATCTGTTCCCTCTCGTCCTCCTTAATGAGGTGAGCTGCTTGGAGTGCCCTAGGAAGGCTTTGCACTGTGAGAGCAAGTCACACACAGGCTCCTTGGGTCACTGCTTTTGTCCTTGGCAGAGAGAGGCTGCTCAGACCAACTTTGTGAGCTGCAGATGTGAGGATGGGGAAGGAGAACTCGGGAGTGAGGCTGACAGCTCCTGAGCAGGAGGGGCTGGGCTGCAGCTGAGCCTTGAATCTCAGAGGGTCATGGAAATGGGTGGGCAGAGGCCAAGGGGATGAGAGTGAAGAAGGCCAAGGGCAGGTTGTGCACTTTGGCCACAGCAGCCCCAAGCAGCAGTGCAGGCTGGGGCCAGAGGGGCTGAGAGCAGGCAGGCAGAGAGGGCCCTGGGGGTGCTGTGAGAGAGCAGCTGCAGAGGAGGCAGCAGTGTGCCCAGGTGGGCAGCAGAGCCAGTGGCATCCTGGGCTGGCTGAGGAGCAGTGTGGGCAGCAGGAGAAGGGAGGTTCTTGTGCCCCTGTGCCCAGCCCTGCTCAGGCCAGCCCTGGAGTGCTGTGTGCAGCTGTGGGCTCCTGAATTGCAGAGAGCTGCTGAGGTGCTGGAAGGTGCTGAGAGAAGGGCAGCAAGGCTGGGGAGGGGCCTGGAGCACAGCCCTGTGAGGAGAGGCTGAGGGAGCTGGGGGGGTGCAGGCTGCAGCAGAGGAGGCTCAGGGCAGAGCTGATTGCTGCCTGCAGCTGCCTGCAGGGAGGCTGTAGCCAGGTGGGGTTGGGCTCTGGTGCCAGGCAGGCAGCAGCAGCAGAAGGGGCCCCAGGCTGAAGCTGTGGCAGGGCAGGTGTGGGCTGGCTGTGAGGAGGAAGCTGCTGGCAGAGAGAGTGATTGGCACTGGCATGGGCTGCCCAGGGAGGTGGTGGAGTGGCCGTGGCTGGAGGGGTTGGAGCCAAGGGTGGCTGGGCACTGAGTGCCATGGTGTGGTTGTTTGGGCAGGGCTGGGTGCTAGGTTGGCACTGAGTGCCATGGTGTGGTTGTTTGGGCAGGGCTGGGTGCTAGGTTGGCACTGAGTGCCATGGTGTGGTTGTTTGGGCAGGGCTGGGTGCTAGGTTGGCACTGGGTGCCATGGTGTGGTTGTTTGGGCAGGGCTGGGTGCTAGGTTGGCACTGAGTGCCATGGTGTGGTTGTTTGGGCAGGGCTGGGTGCTAGGTTGGCACTGGGAGCCATGGTGTGGTTGGTTGGGCAGGGCTGGGTGCTAGGTTGGGCTGGATTAGCTTGGAGCTCTTCCAACCTGTTTGTTTCTATCCTATCCTGTTGTGTTCTGTTCTATTCTGTTCTATCCTGTTCTATTCTATTCCAGTGTATCCTGTCCTGCCCTGTCCTGTTCTATTCTATCCTGTTCTGTTCTATCCTCTCCTCTTCTGTCCTGTCCTATCTTGTTCTATCCTATCCTATTGTGTCCTGTCCTATCCTATTCTATTCTATCCTGTCTCGTCCTATGCTCTCCTATTCTATCCTCTCCTCTCTTCTCTTGTCCTGCCCTGCCCTGCCCTGCCCTGTCCTATCCTGTCCAATTCTAACCTATCCTCTTCTGTTCTATCCTATCCTATCCTATTCTATCCTATCCTGTCCTATCCTGTCCTATCATATCCTATCCTGATCTATCCTATCCTTTTCTATCCCCTCCTGTTCTGTTCTATTCTATTCCAGTCTCTCCTCTCCTCTCCTCTCCTCTCCTCTCCTCTCCTCTCCTCTCCTCTCCTCTCCTCTCCTCTCCTCTCCTCTCCTCTCCTCTCCTCTCCTCTCCTCTCCTCTCCTCTCCTCTCCTCTCCTCTCCTCTCCTCTCCTCTCCTCTCCTCTCCTCTCCTCTCCTCTCCTCTCCTCTCCTCTCCTCTCCTCTCCTCTCCTCTCCTCTCCTCTCCTCTCCTCTCCTCTCCTCTCCTCTCCTCTCCTCTCCTCTCCTCTCCTCTCCTCTCCTCTCCTCTCCTCTCCTCTCCTCTCCTCTCCTCTCCTCTCCTCTCCTCTCCTCTCCTCTCCTCTCCTCTCCTCTCCTCTCCTCTCCTCTCCTCTCCTCTCCTCTCCTCTCCTCTCCTCTCCTCTCCTCTCCTCTCCTCTCCTCTCCTCTCCTCTCCTCTCCTCTCCTCTCCTCTCCTCTCCTCTCCTCTCCTCTCCTCTCCTCTCCTCTCCTCTCCTCTCCTCTCCTCTCCTCTCCTCTCCTCTCCTCTCCTCTCCTCTCCTCTCCTCTCCTCTCCTCTCCTCTCCTCTCCTCTCCTCTCCTCTCCTCTCCTCTCCTCTCCTCTCCTCTCCTCTCCTCTCCTCTCCTCTCCTCTCCTCTCCTCTCCTCTCCTCTCCTCTCCTCTCCTCTCCTCTCCTCTCCTCTCCTCTCCTCTCCTCTCCTCTCCTCTCCTCTCCTCTCCTCTCCTCTCCTCTCCTCTCCTCTCCTCTCCTCTCCTCTCCTCTCCTCTCCTCTCCTCTTCTCTCCTCTCCGTGCAGGGGTTGCACAGGGTGGCCTCGGAGGTCCCTTTTACCCCCCTGCCGCCGGTGAAGCTGTGAGCTGGGATCTGCTACCTCTAAACTGCAGGGTGAGGTTGGGAGAGCCTGGCACAGGCTGCCCTGGAAGGTGGCTGAGGCCCCATCCCTGCAGGCATCCAGGCTCAGCCTGGCTGTGCCCCTGCGCAGCCTGCCCTGGCTGGCGCTGTTGCCCAGGACGCCCTGGCCGGGCGCCTCGCACGGGTGTGCAGTCAGTGCCCGCGCCCAGCCCCGGCCCCGCCGCCGCCTCCCCTCCCCGTTCCGCCCTCTGCCTTGCGCTGTTTGGGGCTCGTTGCTGCGGCAACCGAGCCGGAGCTGTGCCGCGCACGGGCGGGCGGCAGCGCGGAGTGCCTGCTGGTGCCCTGCTCCGCGGTGCTGCGCACTGGTGCAGGCTGGTGCGCAGGGGTAGGTATTAGTGGATGCTGGTGGGACTGGTGCGGACTGGTGGATACTGGTGCGGACTGGTGGATAGTGGTGCATACTGGTGCAGACTGGTAGATACTGGTGCAGGCTGGTGGATAGTGGTGCATACTGGTGCAGACTGGTAGATACTGGTGCAGGCTGGTGGATAGTGGTGCATACTGGTGCAGACTGGTAGATACTGGTGCAGGCTGGTGGATAGTGGTGCATACTGGTGCAGACTGGTAGATACTGGTGCAGGCTGGTGGATAGTGGTGCATACTGGTGCAGACTGGTAGATACTGGTGCAGGCTGGTGCGCAGGGGTAGGTATTAGTGGAGACTGGTGGGACTGGTGCAGACTGGTGCAGACTGGTGGATAGTGGTGCATACTGGTGGATACTGGTGCGGACTGGTGCGTAGGGGTAGGTATTAGTGGGTACTGGTGTGGACTGGTGCAGACTGGTGCAGGCTGGTGCGTAGGGGTAGGTATTAGTGGGTACTGGTGCTGACTGGTGGATACTGGTGCAGACTGGTGCAGGCTGGTGCATAGGGGTAGGTATTAGTGGAGACTGGTGCGGACTGGTGCAGGCTGGTGCATACTGGTGGATAGTGGTGGCGGACTGGTGGATAGTGGTGCAAGCTGGTGGATAGTGGTGGCGGACTGGTGGATACTGGTGCGGACTGGTGGATAGTGGTGCAGGCTGGTGGATAGTGGTGCGGACTGGTGGATAGTGGTGCAGGCTGGTGGATAGTGGTGCAGGCTGGTGGATAGTGGTGGATAGTGGTGCAGGCTGGTGGATAGTGGTGCGGACTGGTGGATAGTGGTGCAGGCTGGTGGATAGTGGTGCAGGCTGGTGGATAGTGGTGCGGACTGGTGGATAGTGGTGCAGGCTGGTGGATAGTGGTGCAGGCTGGTGGACAGTGGTGCAAGCTGGTGGATAGTGGTGCAGGCTGGTGGATAGTGGTGGATAGTGGTGCAGGCTGGTGGATAGTGGTGCAGGCTGGTGGATAGTGGTGCAGGCTGGTGGATAGTGGTGCGGACTGGTGGATAGTGGTGCAGGCTGGTGGATAGTGGTGCAGGCTGGTGGATAGTGGTGGATAGTGGTGCAGGCTGGTGGATAGTGGTGCAGGCTGGAGGATAGTGGTGCAGGCTGGTGGATAGTGGTGCAGGCTGGTGGATAGTGGTGCAGGCTGGTGGATAGTGGTGCAGGCTGGTGGATAGTGGTGCAAGCTGGTGGATAGTGGTGGATAGTGGTGCAGGCTGGTGGATAGTGGTGCAGGCTGGTGGATAGTGGTGCAGGCTGGTGGATAGTGGTGCAGGCTGGTGGATAGTGGTGGATAGTGGTGCAGGCTGGTGGATAGTGGTGGATAGTGGTGCAGGCTGGTGGATAGTGGTGCAGGCTGGTGGATAGTGGTGCAGGCTGGTGGATAGTGGTGCAGACTGGTGGATAGTGGTGCAGGCTGGTGGATAGTGGTGCAGGCTGGTGGATAGTGGTGCAAGCTGGTGCAGGCTGGTGGATAGTGGTGCAGGCTGGTGGATAGTGGTGCAGGCTGGTGGATAGTGGTGCAGGCTGGTGGATAGTGGTGGATAGTGGTGCAGGCTGGTGGATAGTGGTGCAGGCTGGTGGATAGTGGTGCAGGCTGGTGGATAGTGGTGCAGGCTGGTGGATAGTGGTGGATAGTGGTGCAGGCTGGTGGATAGTGGTGGATAGTGGTGCAGGCTGGTGGATAGTGGTGCAGGCTGGTGGATAGTGGTGCAGGCTGGTGGATAGTGGTGCAGACTGGTGGATAGTGGTGCAGGCTGGTGGATAGTGGTGCAGGCTGGTGGATAGTGGTGCAAGCTGGTGCAGGCTGGTGGATAGTGGTGCAGGCTGGTGGATAGTGGTGCAGGCTGGTGGATAGTGGTGCAGGCTGGTGGATAGTGGTGCAGGCTGGTGGATAGTGGTGCAGGCTGGTGGATAGTGGTGCAAGCTGGTGGATAGTGGTGCAGGCTGGTGGATAGTGGTGCAGGCTGGTGGATAGTGGTGCAGGCTGGTGGATAGTGGTGCAAGCTGGTGGATAGTGGTGCAGGCTGGTGGATAGTGGTGCAGGCTGGTGGATAGTGGTGGATAGTGGTGCAGGCTGGTGGATAGTGGTGCGGACTGGTGGATAGTGGTGCAGGCTGGTGGATAGTGGTGCAGGCTGGTGGATAGTGGTGCAGGCTGGTGGATAGTAGTGCAGGCTGGTGGATAGTGGTGCAGGCTGGTGGATAGTGGTGCGGACTGGTGGATAGTGGTGCAGACTGGTGGATAGTGGTGCAGACTGGTGGATAGTGGTGCAGGCTGGTGGATAGTGGTGCAAGCTGGTGGATAGTGGTGCGGGCTGGTGGATAGTGGTGCGGGCTGGTGGATAGTGGTGCGGGCTGGTGGATAGTGGTGCAAGCTGGTGGATAGTGGTGCGGGCTGGTGGATAGTGGTGCGGACTGGTGGATAGTGGTGCAGACTGGTGGATAGTGGTGCAGACTGGTGGATAGTGGTGCAGGCTGGTGGATAGTGGTGCAAGCTGGTGGATAGTGGTGCGGGCTGGTGGATAGTGGTGCAAGCTGGTGGATAGTGGTGCAGGCTGGTGGATAGTGGTGCGGACTGGTGGATAGTGGTGCAGACTGGTGGATAGTGGTGCAGACTGGTGGATAGTGGTGCAGGCTGGTGGATAGTGGTGCAAGCTGGTGGATAGTGGTGCGGGCTGGTGGATAGTGGTGCGGGCTGGTGGATAGTGGTGCAGGCTGGTGGATAGTGGTGCAAGCTGGTGGATAGTGGTGCGGGCTGGTGGATAGTGGTGCAGGCTGGTGGATAGTGGTGCGGACTGGTGGATAGTGGTGCGGGTTGGTGGATAGTGGTGCAGGCTGGTGGATAGTGGTGCAGGCTGGTGGATAGTGGTGCAAGCTGGTGGATAGTGGTGCAGGCTGGTGGATAGTGGTGCAGGCTGGTGGATAGTGGTGGATAGTGGTGCAGGCTGGTGGATAGTGGTGCGGACTGGTGGATAGTGGTGCAGGCTGGTGGATAGTGGTGCAGGCTGGTGGATAGTAGTGCAGGCTGGTGGATAGTGGTGCAGGCTGGTGGATAGTGGTGCAAGCTGGTGGATAGTGGTGCGGACTGGTGGATAGTGGTGCAGGCTGGTGGATAGTGGTGCGGACTGGTGGATAGTGGTGCAAGCTGGTGGACAGTGGTGCAAGCTGGTGGATAGTGGTGCAGGCTGGTGGATGGTGCAAGCTGGTGGATAGTGGTGCAGGCTGGTGGATAGTGGTGCAGGCTGGTGGATAGTGGTGCAAGCTGGTGGATAGTGGTGCAAGCTGGTGGATAGTGGTGCAGGCTGGTGGATAGTGGTGCGCACTGGTGGATAGTGGTGCGCACTGGTGGATAGTGGTGCGCACTGGTGGATAGTGGTGCGGACTGGTGGATAGTGGTGCGGACTGGTGGATAGTGGTGCAGGCTGGTGGATAGTGGTGCAGGCTGGTGGATAGTGGTGCAGGCTGGTGGATAGTGGTGCAGGCTGGTGGATAGTGGTGCTGCCTGGTGGATAGTGGTGCTGCCTGGTGGATAGTGGTGCGGACTGGTGGATAGTGGTGCAGGCTGGTGGATAGTGTTGCGCACTGGTGGATAGTGGTGCAGGCTGGTGGATAGTGGTGCAGGCTGGTGGATAGTGGTGCAGGCTGGTGGATAGTGGTGCTGCCTGGTGGATAGTGGTGCGGACTGGTGGATAGTGGTGCAGGCTGGTGGATAGTGGTGCGCACTGGTGGATAGTGGTGCGGACTGGTGGATAGTGGTGCGGACTGGTGGATAGTGGTGCAGGCTGGTGGATAGTGGTGCAAGCTGGTGGATAGTGGTGCAAGCTGGTGGATAGTGGTGCAGGCTGGTGGATAGTGGTGCAAGCTGGTGGATAGTGGTGCAGGCTGGTGGATAGTGGTGCAGGCTGGTGGATAGTGGTGCAAGCTGGTGGATAGTGGTGCAAGCTGGTGGATAGTGGTGCAAGCTGGTGGATAGTGGTGCAGGTGGTGGATAGTGGTGCAGGCTGGTGGATAGTGGTGCAGGCTGGTGGATAGTGGTGCGGACTGGTGGATAGTGGTGCGGACTGGTGGATAGTGGTGCGGACTGGTGGATAGTGGTGCAGGCTGGTGGATAGTGGTGCTGCCTGGTGGATAGTGGTGCAAGCTGGTGGATAGTGGTGCAAGCTGGTGGATAGTGGTGCGGGCTGGTGGATAGTGGTGCAAGCTGGTGGATAGTGGTGCAGGCTGGTGGATAGTGGTGCTGCCTGGTGGATAGTGGTGCAGGCTGGTGGATAGTGGTGCAAGCTGGTGGATAGTGGTGCAAGCTGGTGGATAGTGGTGCAAGCTGGTGGATAGTGGTGCAAGCTGGTGGATAGTGGTGCAGGCTGGTGGATAGTGGTGCAGGCTGGTGGATAGTGGTGCGGACTGGTGGATAGTGGTGCGGACTGGTGGATAGTGGTGCGGACTGGTGGATAGTGGTGCAGGCTGGTGGATAGTGGTGCTGCCTGGTGGATAGTGGTGCAAGCTGGTGGATAGTGGTGCAAGCTGGTGGATAGTGGTGCGGGCTGGTGGATAGTGGTGCAAGCTGGTGGATAGTGGTGCTGCCTGGTGGATAGTGGTGCTGCCTGGTGGATAGTGGTGCAGGCTGGTGGATAGTGGTGCAAGCTGGTGGATAGTGGTGCAAGCTGGTGGATAGTGGTGCAGGCTGGTGGATAGTGGTGCAGGCTGGTGGATAGTGGTGCAGGCTGGTGGATAGTGGTGCAGGCTGGTGGATAGTGGTGCGGACTGGTGGATAGTGGTGCAGACTGGTGCAGGCTGGTGGATAGTGGTGCAGACTGGTGCAGGCTGGTGGATACTGGTGCAGACTGGTGGATAGTGGTGCTGCCTGGTGCTGCCCGGTGCCGGCCGCAGCGCTGAGGTGACGATGGCTGCGTCCCCTCCCCAGCCAGGATCCGGAGCGTGGCCGTGGAGGCCTCGGGAGGCAGGGCTGGGAGCGGGGCTGAGCTGCAGGAGGTGACTGCCCTGTGCCACACAGCCCTGCTGGGGACCTTCCCTGCCCAGAGCTGCTCTTTGAGGGGAGCATTTGAAAGTGGAGGTTCTTGTGCTGGGTGAGAGGCAGCTGGAGCCTGGGCATGGCGAGCTGGAGCCACTTCTCCTCTTGCCTCCCCAGCTGCACGGGCAGCAAACTTTGCTCCCTGAAATGGGACCTGGCAATGGTTTGGCAAGGGAAAGAGGGTTGCCTGTCAGGGATGCTGGCAGTGCCCCTTGTGCCAGTTTGGGTGTGCAGTGGCTGCGTGGTGCCTGTCAGCAGAATGCAGGTCACTGCTGCTAGGCTGCCAGCCCCCAGGGACCAGAGAATTGTCCATGGCAGCTCAGCTCTTCCCTGCAGCCCCAGCGGTAAGAGGCACCTGCAGCACTGCCCCCAGCTCTGGGAACCCAGCACAAGAAGGACCTGGAGCTACTGCAGAGGGTCCAGAGGAGGCCACAGAGGTGATCAGAGGCTGCTGGAGAAGCTTTGCTGTGGGGGCAGGCTGGCAGACTTGGGGCTGTGCAGCCTGCAGAGGTCAAGGCTGCAGGGAGACCTCAGAGCCCCTTTCCAGTACCTGAAGTGGGCCACAAGCAGCCTGCAGAGGGACTTTGAACAAGGGCTTGGAGCGACAGGAGCAGGGGCAGTGGTCTGGGAGGAGAGCAGAGCAGATGCAGATTGGATGTGAGGAACAAGCTCTGCCCCAGCAGGCTGCTGGAACACTGCAGCAGGCTGCCCAGGGAGGTGCTTGGGGCCTCATCCCTGGAGACATCCAGGCTCAGCCTTGCTGTGTCCCTGTGCAGCCTGCTCTAGCTGGAGCTGTCCCTGCTGCCTGCCCTCTGGGTCTCTGCATGGCATCGTTGGCAGGTGGTGGTTTGAGAGTCTGGGGCTGTGCAGCCTGCAGAAGAGAAGGCTCCAGGGAGAGCTCGGAGCAGCCTTGCAGGAGCTGCAGGGGAGCTGGGGAGGGACTTTGGGCAAGGGCTGGCAGTGCCAGGAGGAGGGAGAATGGCTTGGAGCTGGGAGAGGAGGAAGAAATATTTGGCAGTGAGGGTGGGGAGAGCCTGGCACAGGTTGAGGGTGGTGAGACACTGGCACAGGTTTCCCAGGGAGGTTGGGGAGCACAGAAGCACAGAATGGGATCTTTGATCCCATTCTGTGCTTCTGTGCTCCCCAACCTCCCTGGAGGTGTTCAGGACCAGCCTGGATGAGGCAGGTCTAACCCCAAGCTCCTGTTGGTGACCTCAGCTTCTGTGATCAGAGCTTTTGTGTTTAGCTGGCGCCAAAGGGACTGGAATGCAGAGGTGATAGGTTGAGGCTTTGCTGCATAGCAACCCTTGGCAATCGCTCATCCATTTAGCAGTGGGGCTGGAGGAGCAAGCGATCAGCCCTGTCAGTTGTGCTTCTCCTTGGCTGGCTCCCTTCAGACGCCGTTGCTGGGGTGGCTGCAGTTAGGGAGGTGGTTTCTAAGCCAGGAGCATGTCCTTGCTGCTTAAGGGCAAGAGGGTTTGAGGGAGCAAAACTCTTGAAGAGCAGCCTGGCTCTGCCTAATAAACACATCTCCTGTCCTGCTCCTCCATCACGGTGCAAGAGGAAGGCAAAGAAGCAATTACTCCATCGGGAGGAGGGGGAGGAGGAGAGGGGGAGGGAGGAGGAGGAGGAGAGGAGGAGGAGGAGAGGGGGAGGGAGGAGGAGGAGGAGAAGAGGGAAGGAGGAGGAGGAGAGGGAAGGAGGAGGAGGAGAGGGAAGGAGGAGGAGGAAGAGGAGAGGGAAGGAGGAGGAGGAAGAGGAGAGGGAAGGAGGAGGAGAGGGGGAAGGAGGAGGAGAGGGAGGAGGAGGAGAGGGAGGAGGAGGAGAGGGAGGAAGGAGGAGGAGAGGGAGGAAGGAGGAGGAGAGGGAGGAAGGAGGAGGAGAGGGAGGAAGGAGGAGGAGAGGGAGGAAGGAGGAGGAGAGGGAGGATTATTTATGGTGCAACCACCACTCTGCAGTGTGCTGAGGGCTGGGGCTTAGTGGTGGCCTGGCAGGGCTGGGGCAAGGCTTGGGCTCGGTGGTCTTACAGAACTGCTGACACTGAAATGGGTCTGGGATGGATGGAGTGAGTGAGGAGAAGCTGCCCAGGTGCCAGCAGTGCCCTCCTGCAGCCCAGCAGGCAGCTGTGTGCTGGCTGCAGCCAGAGCAGGGTGGGCAGCAGGGCAGGAGAGGGAAGCCAGCAGTGCCCTCAGGCTTAGTGGTTGACCAGGCAGGGCTGGGGTAAGGCTTGGACTGGGTGACCTTACAGATCTGCTGGCACTGAAATGGGGGAGGGAGGTGCCTGGGGAGGTGTGGGCTGGCTGTGAGGAGGAAGCTGCTGGCAGAGAGAGTGATTGGCACTGGCATGGGCTGCCCAGGGAGGTGGTGGAGTGGCCGTGGCTGGAGGGGTTGGAGCCAAGGCTGGCTGGGCACTGAGTGCCATGGTGTGGTTGTTTGGGCAGGGCTGGGTGCTAGGTTGGCACTGAGTGCCATGGTGTGGTTGGTTGTTTGGGCAGGGCTGGGTGCTAGGTTGGCACTGAGTGCCATGGTGTGGTTGGTTGGGCAGGGCTGGGTGCTAGGTTGGCACTGAGTGCCATGGTGTGGTTGGTTGGTTGGGCAGGGCTGGGTGCTAGGTTGGCACTGAGTGCCATGGTGTGGTTGGTTGGGCAGGGCTGGGTGCTAGGTTGGCACTGAGTGCCATGGTGTGGTTGTTTGGGCAGGGCTGGGTGCTAGGTTGGCACTGAGTGCCATGGTGTGGTTGTTTGGGCAGGGCTGGGTGCTAGGCTGGCACTGAGTGCCATGGTGTGGTTGTTTGGGCAGGGCTGGGTGCTAGGTTGGCACTGAGTGCCATGGTGTGGTTGGTTGGGCAGGGCTGGGTGCCAGGTTGGCACTGAGTGCCATGGTGTGGTTGCTTTGCCTGGGCTGGGTGCTAGAACATGAGGCCACCCCAAAACCCTTTGGGTTGCTGTCAGAGGGATTCTGTCTCCTCAGTGCTCTCTTGTTGCTCCTTCCAGGTGAGCTGAGCCATGGCCACTGGCAAGCACCATCACTCCCTGGGGGCTTCCAAAGCCTCTGATGGCATCCAGAGGGCTGTGGCAGCTCCTGGTCAGCTGAAGCTTGCCAGGGAGGCAAAGGAGCCTGTGACTGTAAGTAGCTGCTGTGGCCAAGGAGGAGCTGGGGCTGACATTCCTGCTGTGTCCCTCCTCTCTGGTCCAGCAGCAGTATGAAGCTGGGCACCACCTCCCCACCTCTTTGCTGCCCTCCTTCTGGTGGTGGTGGCTACCTCGGTGCAGTGGGAGATGGGCTGTGTGCTGCCCAGGTGGCCAGGAGAGCCAATGGCATCCTGAGTCTGTGGTTCTGTGATCATAGAATCACAGAATGGCTTAGGTTGGAAGGGAGCTCAAAGCTCAGCCAGTGCCAACCCTCCTGCCATGGGCAGGGGCACCTCTCACCAGCACAGGCTGCTCAGGGCCTCATCCAGCCTGGTCCTGAGCACCTCCAGGGAGGTTGGGGAGCACAGAAGCACAGAATGGGATCTTTGGTCCCATTCTGTGCTTCTGTGCTGCCCAACCTCCCTGGGCAACCTGTGCCAGTGTCTCACCACCCTCACTTCTTCCCTCACATCCTCTTCCAATCTCCCCTCTGCCACTTCAAACCCATTCCTCCTCTTCCTCTCATTCCCAGCCCTCCTGTAGCCTCCTTCAGCTCCTGCAAGGCCACTCCAAGGTCTCCTCCAAGCCTTCTCTCCAGGCTGCAGAGCCCCAAACTCTCTCAGCCTGTGCTCAGAGCAGAGCTGCTGCAGCCCTCTCAGCATCTTGGTGGCCTCCTCTGCACTGGCTCCAACAGCTTCCTCCTCACAGCCAGCCCACACCTGCCCTGCCACAGCTTCAGCCTGGGGCCCCTTCTGCTGCTGCTGCCTGCCTGGCACCAGAGCCCAACCCCACCTGGCTACAGCCCTGCCCAACCAACCACACCATGGCACTCAGTGCCAACCTAGCACCCAGCCCTGCCCAACCAACCACACCATGGCACTCAGTGCCAACCTAGCACCCAGCCCTGCCCAACCAACCACACCATGGCACTCAGTGCCAACCTAGCACCCAGCCCTGCCCAACCAACCACACCATGGCACTCAGTGCCAACCTAGCACCCAGTCCTGCCCAACCAACCACACCATGGCACTCAGTGCCAACCTAGCACCCAGCCCTGCCCAACCAACCACACCATGGCACTCAGTGCCAACCTAGCACCCAGCCCTGCCCAAACCAACCACACCATGGCACTCAGTGCCAACCTAGCACCCAGCCCTGCCCAACCAACCACACCATGGCACTCAGTGCCAACCTAGCACCCAGCCCTGCCCAAACAACCACACCATAGCACTCAGTGCCCAGCCAGCCTTGCCTCAAACCCCTCCAGCCACAGCCACTCCACCACCTCCCTGGGCAGCCCATGCCAGTGCCAATCACTCTCTCTGCCAGCAGCTTCCTCCTCACAGCCAGCCCACACCTGCCCTGCCACAGCTTCAGCCTGGGGCCCCTTCTGCTGCTGCTGCCTGCCTGGCACCAGAGCCCAACCCCACCTGGCTACAGCCTCCCTGCATGCAGCTGCAGGCAGCAATCAGCTCTGCCCTGAGCCTCCTCTGCTGCAGCCTGCACCCCCCCAGCTCCCTCAGCCTCTCCTCACAGGGCTGTGCTCCAGGCCCCTCCCCAGCCTTGCTGCCCTTCTCTCAGCACCTTCCAGCACCTCAGCAGCTCTCTGCAATTCAGGAGCCCACAGCTGGACACAGCACTCCAGGGCTGGCCTGAGCAGGGCTGAGTCCTTCTCTGATGCTCTTCCCCTGCTCCCTGCTTCCATCCAGCAACACTGAAGAGGGAACAAATGCCTGGGGAGCAGCAGTCCCCAGCCAGGTCCCATCCCATCAGGCAGGAGCTCGTGGGACAGAGCCCTTGGCTGGGGCTTGTGTCTTCTGCTCTACATCATCAATGCTCTGCTGCTAAATGCTGCAGCAGGTAACTCCTGGGACACTTCCAGGCCTGTCCTAGTAGCTGTGACCACAAATTATTCATCAGTGGCACTTGAACAAGAAAAGCTTTTCTCAGCAGAGGCCTTTCCCTGGCTCAGGCTGCTCTTGTGTTTTTCAGCTGACTGCCTCCACCTCCTCCTCCTCCTTCTCCTCCTCCCTGTCTGTGCCAATGGATCAGAGCCTGCCTGGCACTCAGGAGGTGAAGCTGCCCCGGATCATCCAGAAGCCAAACAAGCCTGAGGAGAGGAGGCTGCCCCTGGTTCCACAGCTGCCAGGCATCAGTGCTGCCTCCCACCCAAAGGTACACTCACAGTGAGGCAGGCTGGCAGAGAGCTCCAAGCTCAGCTAGTCCAACCTGGCACCCAGCCCTGTGCAACTAACCAGAGCATGGCACTCACTGCCAACCTAGCACCCAGCCCTGCCCAACCAACCACACCATGGCGCTCAGTGCCAACCTAGCACCCAGCCCTGCCCAAACAACCACACCATGGCACTCAGTGCCAACCTAGCACCCAGCCCTGCCCAACCAACCACACCATGGCACTCACTGCCAACCTAGCACCCAGCCCTGCCCAACCAACCACACCATGGCACTCAGTGCCAACCTAGCACCCAGCCCTGCCCAACCAAACACACCATGGCACTCAGTGCCCAACCTAGCACCCAGCCCTGCCCAGCCAACCACACCATGGCACTCAGTGCCAACCTAGCACCCAGCCCTGCCCAGCCAACCACACCATGGCACTCAGTGCCAACCTAGCACCCAGCCCTGCCCAGCCAACCACACCATGGCACTCAGTGCCAACCTAGCACCCAGCCCTGCCCAACCAACCAGACCCTGGCACTCAGTGCCAACCTAGCACCCAGCCCTGCCCAAACACCCACACCATGGCACTCAGTGCCAACCTAGCACCCAGCCCTGCCCAGCCAACCACACCATGGCACTCAGTGCCCAGCCAGCCTTGGCTTCAACCCCTCTAGGCACGTCCACTCCACCACCTCCCTGGGCAGCCCATGCCAGTGCCAATCAGAAGGCTCCAGAGCAAAAATGGGAGGCACTGAGAGGCCCCTTCAGGGTTTGATGAGGGTGGCAGAAGCTGTGCCAGGAGGAGTGCTGAGAACCCAGCTGCAAGAGCAGCAGCACCAACCTCAGCAGCTGCTCTGCCCTCCCAGCAGCAAGGCTGGGGACACAGAATCAGAGCATGGCTCAGGTTGGCAGCAACCTCACAGATCTCCTTCTCCAACCTCTCTGCCATGGGCAGGGACACCTCTCAGCCAGGCTTGGTGGCCACAGCCTCATCCAGCCTGGCCTGGAACACCTCCAGGGAGGTGATGGAGCACAGAATGGGATCAAAGATCACAGCAAAGATCACAGCAAAGATCCCATTCTGTGCTCCACAGCCTCCCTGGGCAGCCTGTGCCAGGCTCTCACCACCCTCACACTGCACAGCTCCTGCCCCAGCTCCACTCTCAGCCTGCTCTGCCTCAGCTCCAAACCATTGCCCCTTGGCCTGCCTCAGCCCCCCTCAGCCAAAGGCTCTCTGCAGCCTCCCTGCAGGCTCCCTTCAGGCCCTGGCAGCAGCTCTGAGCTGCCCCTGGAGCCTTCTCCTCTGCAGGCTGCACCCCCCCAGCTCCCTCAGCAGTGCCCACAGCAGAGCTGCTCCAGCCCTGGCACCACCTCTGTGCCCTCCTCTGTGCCCTGCTTGTGCTGGGGCCAGCAGAGCTGCAGGCAGGAGTGGAGGTGAGGTCTGAGCCGACCCCAGGGGCACAATGCCCTCTCCTGCCCTTCTGCCCACCCTGCTCTGGCTGCAGCCAGCACACAGCTGCCTGCTGGGCTGCAGGAGGGCACTGCTGGCACCTGGGCAGCTTCTCCTCACTCACTCCATCCACCCCAGACCCATTTCAGTGCCAGCAGATCTGTAGGACCACCGAGCCCAAGCCTTGCCCCAGCCCTGCCAGGCCACCTCTAAGCCTGAGGGCACTGCTGGCAGCTGCTCAGCACCCAACACCCCCAAGGCCCTTCCTGCAGGGCTGCTCTCTGCAGCCAGCCTGGATTGGTGCCTGGGCTTGGCCTGACCCAGCAGCAGGACCTCGGCTTGTAGCTGGGCTTTAGATGCCCAAAGCTGCGTGGGGCTGCGTGGGGCTGTGTGTCCTCAGAGCAAAGCCCATCCCTGAGCTGGTTCCCGTGCAGCCTGCTCTAGCTGCGTGGGCTCCATGCCCTCTGCGAGTGCTCCTTGCTGTGTCAGGGAGTGCCCTGCAGCCGTGTGCCCAGCGCAGAGCTCTGCCATGCT
This sequence comes from Pogoniulus pusillus, assembly GCF_015220805.1. Classification (NCBI taxonomy): domain Eukaryota; kingdom Metazoa; phylum Chordata; class Aves; order Piciformes; family Lybiidae; genus Pogoniulus; species Pogoniulus pusillus. The sequence continues at coordinate 22,389,169 of NC_087283.1, forward strand.
TGCTGGAGAGGGCAGCCTGCAGAAGCAGCAGCAGAGAGCTGCTTAGCTTGGGGCTGCTCAGCCCAGCCCGGAGCCCTGCGCCCTGCGCAGCAGCTGCGGTGTGCTGGGAGCGGTCCCTGCGGAGCATCCCAGGCTGCTGGCTCAGGGCTCCTCCTGCCGGCGCTGCAACCTCTGCCTGCTCTCCGCAGCTCCCCTCGGCTGGGCTGGGCAGGAGCTGCTTTGAGCCTGTCCCTCCGGAGGTGCTGTTCCAGGGCTGCGTCCCGCACCGGCTCCACCGAGCGCCTCTGCTCCTGCGCAACAGGGACAAGGTGAGGGCTGCACCCCCCGGGCGGGCACCCCCCGGGCCTGCAGGGTGCTCCAGCTCTGCTCCTGGGCTCACAGGGCTTGGAAGGGACCTCTGGAGATCATCCAACCCCCAGCTGCCTGAGCAGGGTCACCCAGGGCAGGTCAGGCAGGAATGCACCCAGGGAGGGGTGTGGGAGCCTGCAGAGACTCCAGAGCCTCTCTGGGCAGAGGGTCCCGTTCTGGGGGCTGGTTGTGGCCATGTGCTGCTGGCTGCTGGCCCAGAGGAGCTGCTCTGGGCAGCAGCCTCCTCCCTGGGAGCCCAGCAGTGGTGGCAGCACTGAGGCCTTCAAAGCTCTGAGCTGCTCTCCTGCTCTGCCTCCAGTGAGCACCACAGCATAGAGCAGGGAACCAGAGAGCCAAGCCTGGGAGAGAGCTGCAGGCTCTGCCAGCCCAGCCTGGCACCCAGCCCTGCCCAGGCAACCAGAGCATGGCACTCAGTGCCAACCTAGCACCCAGCCCTGCCCAACCAACCACACCATGGCACTCAGTGCCAACCTAGCACCCAGCCCTGCCCAACCAACCACACCATGGCACTCAGTGCCAACCTAGCACCCAGCCCTGCCCAACCAACCACACCATGGCACTCAGTGCCAACCTAGCACCCAGCCCTGCCCAAACAACCACACCATGGCACTCAGTGCCCAACCTAGCACCCAGCCCTGCCCAACCAACCACACCATGGCACTCAGTGCCCAGCCAGCCTTGGCTCCAACCCCTCCAGCCACGGCCACTCCACCACCTCCCTGGGCAGCCCATGCCAGTGCCAATCACTCTCTCTGCCAGCAGCTTCCTCCTCACAGCCAGCCCACACCTGCCCTGACACAGCTTCAGCCTGGGGCCCCTTCTGCTGCTGCTGCCTGCCTGGCACCAGAGCCCAACCCCACCTGGCTACAGCCTCCCTGCAGGCAGCTGCAGGCAGCAATCAGCTCTGCCCTGAGCCTCCTCTGCTGCAGGCTGCACCCCCCCAGCTCCCTCAGCCTCTCCTCACAGGGCTGTGCTCCAGGCCCCTCCCCAGCCTTGCTGCCCTTCTCTCAGCACCTTCCAGCACCTCAGCAGCTCTCTGCAATTCAGGAGCCCACAGCTGGACACAGCACTCCAGGGCTGGCCTGAGCAGGGCTGGGCACAGGGGCACAAGAACCTCCCTTCTCCTGCTGCCCACACTGCTCCTCAGCCAGCCCAGGCTGCCACTGGCTCTGCTGCCCACCTGGGCACACTGCTGCCTCCTCTGCAGCTGCTCTCTCACAGCACCCCCAGGGCCCTCTCTGCCTGCCTGCTCTCAGCCCCTCTGGCCCCAGCCTGCACTGCTGCTTGGGGCTGCTGTGGCCAAAGTGCACAACCTGCCCTTGGCCTTCTTCACTCTCATCCCCTTGGCCTCTGCCCACCCATGCAGCCTGCCCAGGTCCCTCTGCAGGGCTCTGCTGCCCTCCAACAGCTCCACAGCTGCTCCTGGCTTGCTGCCATCTGCAGCCTCACTGCTGCTGGACTCAATGCTGATGGCTCCTTGCTCAGTCTTGGTTTCTGGCAGGGCACCTCTGTCCCTCACAGCCTGCTCAGCTGCTTGTGCAGCTCACTGACAAGGCTCAGGGGTTGTCTTCTCCACTTAATGCTGGAAGAAGTCCTATGGAGTGGCCCTGAAGCTGTTTTGAAGCAGCAGTGGAACAGGCTGATGGAGCAGGAGCAGTGGAAGGCCTTTAGGTGCCACCTGAGGCTCCTGCCAAGCTGAATGCAGTCCTGCTGAGGCCTCTGTAAGCCTCCCTGGCTCTCTGCTTTGCCTCTGCAGAGCCACAGCACACCCAGAGCAGTGACCTCTTGAAGGTCTCCAGGTTGCAAAGCTGCTGAGCAGTTTGAGCTTCCCCCAGGAAGTGGAGCAGGGAAATGCTGCCAAATGTCAGCACTTTTTGTTCCTCTGTAACTGGGGGGAGGGGGAGAAAATGAAACCTTTTGGATTCCACCTGGGGAAAGGTTTGCTGGAGTCAGGCAGGGGCCCAGAGCAAGCTGGAGGGAAGAGGCAGGAGGGAGGTGAGGAGCAGGGTGGGAAGGAGAGGACACTGAGCACACACAAAGGCTTTCTCCTGACAGGGAGCAGTGCTGGAGGCAGAGGAAGGGAAGCCACAGGAAGGTGTCCTGAAAGCTGCTGCTCTGCTAGGGGGTGTGCAGGGCAGGAGAGCAGGTGGGAAGGCAGAGGAAGCCTGCACAAGGGCAGGGGAAGGAACCCCCTCCCCAAACCTGCCTCTGGGCAGGAGCAAGGGCACAGCAGAAGCTGTTGGGGATGCTGCAGGAGGAGGAGCAGCAAGAGAAGTGCCCTGAGAGAGGATCCAGGGCACAGCAGAAGCTGTTGGGGATGCTGCAGGTGGAGGAGCAGCAAGAGAAGTGCCCTGAGAGGGGATCCAGGGCACAGCAGAAGCTGCTGGGGTGCTGCAGGTGGAGGAGCAGCAAGAGAAGTGCCCTGAGAGGGGATCCAGGGCACAGCAGAAGCTGCTGGGGATGCTGCAGGTGGAGGAGCAGCAAGAGAAGTGCCCTGAGAGGGGATCCAGGGCACAGCAGAAGCTGTTGGGGATGCTGCAGAAGGAGCAGCAAGAGAAGTGCCCTGAGAGGGGATCCAAGGCACAGCAGAAGCTGTTGGGGATGCTGCAGGTGGAGGAGCAGCAAGAGAAGTGTCCTGAGAGGGGATCCAGAGCACAGCAGAAGCTGTTGGGGATGCTGCAGGTGGAGGAGCAGCAAGAGAAGTGCCCTGAGAGGGGATTCAGGAGACAGCAGAAGCTGCTGGGGTGCTGCAGGTGGAGGAGCAGCAAGAGAAGTGCCCTGAGAGGGGATCCAGGGCACAGCAGAAGCTGTTGGGGATGCTGCAGGTGGAGGAGCAGCAAGAGAAGTGCCCTGAGAGGGGATCCAGGGCACAGCAGAAGCTGTTGGGGATGCTGCAGGTGGAGGAGCAGCAAGAGAAGTGCCCTGAGAGGGGATCCAGGGCACAGCAGAAGCTGTTGGGGATGCTGCAGGAGGAGGAGCAGCAAGAGAAGTGCCCTGAGAGGGGATCCAGGGCACAGCAGAAGCTGTTGGGGATGCTGCAGGTGGAGGAGCAGCAAGAGAAGTGCCCTGAGAGGGGATCCAAGGCACAGCAGAAGCTGTTGGGGATGCTGCAGGAGGAGCAGCAAGAGAAGTGCCCTGAGAGGGGATTCAGGGCACAGCAGAAGCTGTTGGGGATGCTGCAGGAGGAGGAGCAGCAATAGAAGTGCCCTGAGAGGGGATTCAGGAGACAGCAGAAGCTGCTGGGGGTGCTGCAGGTGGAGGAGCAGCAAGAGAAGTGCCCTGAGAGGGGATCCAAGGCACAGCAGAAGCTGTTGGGGATGCTGCAGGTGGAGGAGCAGCAAGAGAAGTGCCCTGAGAGGGGATCCAGGGCACAGCAGAAGCTGTTGGGGATGCTGCAGGTGGAGGAGCAGCAAGAGAAGTGCCCTGAGAGGGGATCCAGGGCACAGCAGAAGCTGCTGGGGTGCTGCAGGTGGAGGAGCAGCAAGAGAAGTGCCCTGAGAGGGGATCCAGGGCACAGCAGAAGCTGTTGGGGATGCTGCAGGAGGAGGAGCAGCAAGAGAAGTGTCCTGAGAGGGGATCCAGGGCACAGCAGAAGCTGTTGGGGATGCTGCAGGTGGAGGAGCAGCAAGAGAAGTGCCCTGAGAGGGGATCCAGGGCACAGCAGAAGCTGTTGGGGATGCTGCAGGAGGAGGAGCAGCAAGAGAAGTGCCCTGAGAGGGGATTCAGGAGACAGCAGAAGCTGCTGGGGGTGCTGCAGGTGGAGGAGCAGCAAGAGAAGTGCCCTGAGAGGGGATCCAAGGCACAGCAGAAGCTGTTGGGGATGCTGCAGGTGGAGGAGCAGCAAGAGAAGTGCCCTGAGAGGGGATCCAAGGCACAGCAGAAGCTGTTGGGGATGCTGCAGGTGGAGGAGCAGCAAGAGAAGTGTCCTGAGAGGGGATCCAGGGCACAGCAGAAGCTGCTGGGGTGCTGCAGGTGGAGGAGCAGCAAGAGAAGTGCCCTGAGAGGGGATCCAGGGCACAGCAGAAGCTGTTGGGGATGCTGCAGGAGGAGGAGCAGCAAGAGAAGTGTCCTGAGAGGGGATCCAGGGCACAGCAGAAGCTGCTGGGGATGCTGCAGGTGGAGGAGCAGCAAGAGAAGTGCCCTGAGAGGGGATCCAGGGCACAGCAGAAGCTGTTGGGGATGCTGCAGGAGGAGCAGCAAGAGAAGTGCCCTGAGAGGGGATCCAGGGCACAGCAGAAGCTGTTGGGGATGCTGCAGGAGGAGGAGCAGCAAGAGAAGTGCCCTGAGAGGGGATTCAGGGCACAGCAGAAGCTGTTGGGGATGCTGCAGGAGGAGGAGCAGCAAGAGAAGTGTCCTGAGAGGGGATCCAGGGCACAGCAGAAGCTGCTGGGGATGCTGCAGGTGGAGGAGCAGCAAGAGAAGTGCCCTGAGAGGGGATCCAGGGCACAGCAGAAGCTGTTGGGGATGCTGCAGGAGGAGGAGCAGCAAGAGAAGTGCCCTGAGAGGGGATTCAGGGCACAGCAGAAGCTGTTGGGGATGCTGCAGGTGGAGGAGCAGCAAGAGAAGTGCCCTGAGAGAAGGGCACCCTCCATCTGCTGCCCACACTCTCAATGCCCCCCAGGGCCCCATTGGCCTTCCTGGCCCCCAGGGCACATTGCTGTGCCAGAACTCGGTGCCCAGCAGGACACTCCCAGGTCCCTCTCCTTGGGGCTGCTCTCCAGCAGGCACCTCCCAGCCTGTGCTGCTGCAGGTCTCATCCCTCCCCAGGTGCAGGACTCTGCACTGATCCCTGCTGGACCTCCCCAGGTCCCTCTCTGCCCAGCTCTCAGCCTGGCAGCCTCCAGCCCAGCCTGCCAGCTTCACATTCCTCTGTCCCAGAGCTCTTTGATCCAAGCAGAAGGAATCTGAACCCACTCCCTGCCCTCTGTGCATGTCCCTGCAGAGCTGAAGGTGCTCTGGGAAGGTGCTCTGGGAAGGATGGCAGCTGGGCAGGGGCAGTTGCTCCTCCTCACGTTTCCAGCAGTGGCAGAATCCTCATTTCTTGCCTTCCCTGCAGGTTCCTCGGCAGGTGAAGGTGACCTTGGAGAGTTCTCCTTACTTCAGGGTGCTGAGCCCCAAGGATGTGTGCCAGAAGGTAGCCCCTGGCATGTTCTCCACTTTCCATGTCCTCTTCACCCCTGAGGAGAACAAGGTGAGGCTTGGGGGGGCTCAGCAGCTTGGTGGCCTTCAGTGCAAGGCGACCCTGCAGGGCTGGAGGCAGAGCAGGGCACATGAGGTGGGCTTGGAGCAGCTGCCCTGGACTCAGGGGGTGTGAGGCTGGGAGGAGCTCCTTGCCGTGGGCAAGAGGATGCTCCCCTGGCTGGGGGGCACTTAGGTGTGTCAGGATGCTTGGAACCAGCTTGAGGGTGAAGGAGAACAAGACCTGGGGGCACAGCAGCATCAGCCATACCTCCTGGGAGGTACCAAGGTGCCAGGCTGGCTGAGTGCCTGCTTAAAGGTCCTTGCTTTCCTCTCTGGGCTTTGTGGATGCAGCCCAGCTGGGGGCCTGTAACCAGTGAGGTCCCCCAGGGGTCAGTCCTGGCACCACTTCTGTTCAATACATTCATCAACGACCTGCCCGAGGGCACTGCCAGCCGATGGCACCCAGCTGGGTGCAGTGGCTGCCACAGCAGGAGGCTGTGCTGGCGTTCAGCCAGGCTGGAGGGGTGGGCAGGGGGAAATGGAGTGACAGAAGGGCAAGGGGAGAGGCTGGCACCTGGGCAAGAACAGCCCCAGGGAGCAGGAGAGGCTGGCACTGAGCTGGTGAAGGGGAACAGGACCTGGGGGCCCTGCTGGGTGGGAGGGTGCCCATGAGCCAGCAGTGTGCTCCGGGGGCCAGGGGGGGCAGTGCCACCTGGGCTGGGTCAGAAGGGCTGTGGGCAGCAGGTGCAGAGAGCTTCTCCTGCCCCTCTGCTCTGCCCTGCTGAGGCCACAGCTGCACTCCTGGGCCCAGCTCTGCCCCCCCCCAGTTCAGGAGGGACAGAGAACTGCTGGAGAGAGCCCAGCAGAGAGCCACAGAGGTGCTGCAGGGCATGGAACAGCTCTGCCAGGAGCAGAGCCCGGGGGGGCTGGGGGCTGGCAGAGAGCAGCCTGAGAGGGGAGCTCAGCAGTGGCTATCAGTGTGGGCAGCTGAGGGGCAGCAGGCTGCAGCCAGGCTCTGCTGGGGGTGCCCAGCACAAGGGGCACTGGGTGGGAGCTGAGGCAGAGGAAGCTGCATGGGAGCAGGAGGAGGAATTTTCCCCCTGGGAGGGTGGCAGAGGCCTGGCACAGGCTGCCCAGGGGGGCTGTGGAGTCTCCCTCTGCAGCTACTCAAAGCCTGCCTGGCAGTGCTGCTGTGTGCCCTGCTCTGGCAGAGCTGTGGAGGTGCCCTCCAGCCCCTGATATTATGGGATGTTTGGGGTTCTCTGATGATTCTGTGAACACCTCCTGCAGCCTCTGATGGCTTCCAGGGTGAGAGCCTGTGCTGGGGCAGCCTCTGGAGCTGCTGCTTTCCACTCCCTGTCCGTGGCTGTTGCTGTGCTCCCTGGCAGAGGGGGGCAGGAGGCTGCTGAGCAGTGCCCTGCTGCTGGGAGCAGCCAAAGGCAGCCCGGGCAGAGCTCCTGCTGGGCACAGGAGGCAGGCAGCAGAGCACCACCTCGGAAGCCCTCAGTTGCCTTGCACCAGGAAGGTTCTGCTTAGCAGCATCCAGGGCTGGGGGGGGTTGGAAAGCAGCTCTGGAACTGTTCACTGCTCTTGCCAGGGCTGACAGCCTCGGGGTGGCAGTGCCCAGGGGAACCTGAAACCTCTCTGGCCAGGCTGCCAAGGTGCCTGCAGCTGAGCTGGGCACTCCACTGCCTCACTGCCACCCAGCCCAGACCTTGCACCTGCACATCTGGCCAGGCTGCCAAGGCACCTGCAGCTGAGCTGGGCACTCCACTGACTCACTGCCACCCAGCCCAGTCCAGACCTTGCACCTGCACATCTGGCCAGGCTGCCAAAGCACCTGCAGCTGAGCTGCAGCCCTGAATGCTTCCCTGCCTCACTGCCACCCAGTCCAGACCTTGCACCTGCACTTCTGGCCAGGCTGCCAAGGTGCCTGCAGCTGAGCTGGGCACTCCACTGCCTCACTGCCACCCAGCCCAGCCCAGGCCTTGCACCTGCACAGAGCCCTGACAGTGCTGAAGGTCTCCAACCCCTCCCTCCCCATGCCCTGCAGGGAGCACTCAGCCCAGGCCAGCAGGAGCTGCTGGAGTGTGGCTGATGCTGCACAGAGGAGCTCTGCCTGGCACAGCTCCTGCTCCAAACACTCCCCAGGTCAAGGGCAAGAGGAGGGACAAAGCACTGCCCACGAGTGCCCCTGTGGGGTTATCTCAGGCTGCTTCTGTTCCTGGGGAGGTTCACTTGGCACTCTGCTGCCTCTCCACCCTCACAGAGCAGCACTCTGCCCTCCCTGGCACCAGCTTACCTCTTCCACCCCCCCAGTGAACACGAGTGAGTACCAACCAATGGCAGCTGAGGGGCATCAGTGTGCCCTGCAAAGCCTGAGCCTCTTGTGGCACTTGGGGAAGGACTGCAGGGGCTGATGGAATGAGCTGGGATCACAGAACCAGGCAGGGCTGGAAGGGAGCACAAGGAGCAGGCAGTGCCAACCCCTGCCATGCCCAGGGACACCCTACCCTAGAGCAGGCTGCACACAGCCTCAGCCAGCCTGGCCTCAAACACCTCCAGCCATGGGGCCTCAACCCCCTCCCTGGGCAACCCATTCCAGCCTCTCACCACTCTCCTGCTCAGCAACTTCCTCCTCACCTCCAGGCTGAATGGGATGGAAGGGACCCTGGGATCATCCAGTGCCATGGGCAGGGACACCTCCCACCAGCCCAAGGTGCTCATCCAACCTGGCCTGGAACATCTCCAGGGAGGGGGCAGCCAGAGCCAACCTGGGCAAATGAACTCCTGGAGGCTGCCTTGGAGCAATGAGCTCAGCAGTGCTGTGCACCAGCACAGGCACAGGGGAGCAGCTGCAAGGCAGCTCCATGGAGAAGGACCTGGGAGTGCTGGAGGGACAAGAAACTGCCCTGGGGGCCCACAAGGCCAGTAGGGTCCTGGGGTGCATTCAGAGGAGTGTGGCCTGCAGGCAAAGGAGAGGGTCCTGAGCCTTTACTCTGCCCTGGTGAGAGCAGATCTGCAGTCCTAGCCCCAGGTCTGGGTTTCTGCCCAGCTGCAGAGAGACAGAGAAGTGCTGGGGAGAGGCCAGGGCAGGCTGCAGAGCTGCTGAGGGGCCTGGAGCAGCTCTGGCAGCAGCAGAGGCTGAGAGCCCTGGGGCTGAGAGCCTGCAGCAGAGCAGCCCCAGAGGGCAGCTGAGCAGTGCCCAGCAAGGGCTGAAGGAGCTGTGGGGGGCAAGAGCCTGGGGCCAGACTCTGCTCAGTGGTGCCCAGGCACAGGCCAAGGGGCAGTGGGCACAAAGTGGCACCCAGGAGGCTCCATGTGAGCAGGAGGAGAAAGCTGTTTGGTGTGAGGCTGCTGGAGCCTGGAGCAGGCTGCCCAGAGAGGCTGTGGAGTCTCTGCAGAGCTTCCAACCCCCCCCTGGGCACTGTGCTGCTGGGCAGGCTGCTGTGGGTGCCCTGCTGGGGCAGGGAGTGGACCTGGGCTGCAGCAAGCAAAGTGTGGCCCCCAGGGCTGGGGAGGTTCTGCTGCCTTCTGCTCTGCCCTGCTGTGCCCACAGCTGCACTGCTGTGCCCAGCTCTGGGCTGCCCAGGGCCAGAGGCAGGGACCTGCTGGAGACACCCAGGGCAGGCTGGGAGGATGCTGAAGGGCCTGGAGCATCTCTGCTGTGGAGGAAGGCAGAGATCCATCCCGCAGGTGCCTCCAGTTGCTGAAAGCTCTTTTTTCCTCCCTCACCTCTTTCTCTCTCTTCATCCCTTTGCTGATCTGAGCTCCTCTCATCCTTTCCTCTGCCTACCTGGCACCTGGCAGGGAGAGATAAGTGGAGGTGTCCTGGCAGGGCTTCAGGAGGCAGGCAGCTTTCAGCTGGCTCCACAGTGCCTTTGTGAGAGCAGCATGGCCAAGAGCATCCTCCCTGCCCTTGTGTGCCTGCAGCACTCAGGCAGCTGAGGAGCTGAAGGGGCTTGAAAGGCAGAGAGGCTGCCCCAGGCCTGCCCTGGGGAGGGCTTAGGCTTGGAGAGGGAATTGCCAGTTCAGAGCTGCTGAAGGGCAGAGGCTCCCCTGAGAGCTGCTGCAGGTTGTTTGCTCTGCCTTGGGTGGGCTTTGGGCTTAGTGTCACAGGAAGAAGCCTTCCTCCAGTGAGGGAGGGGAGAGGATGGCACTGAGCACCCCCAGGGAGGTTGTGCATGTCCAAGAGAGTGAGGGTGAGGAGGCACTGGCACAGGCTGCCCAGGGAGGGTGTGGAGTACAGGAGCACAGAATGGGATTGGAAGGTTGGAAGAGAGCTCCAAGCTTGTCCAGGCCAACCTAGCACCCAGCCCTGGGCAAGCAGAGCATGGCACTGAGTGCCAACCTAGCACCCAGCCCTGGGCAAGCAGAGCATGGCACTGAGTGCCAACCTAGCACCCAGCCCTGGGCAAGCAGAGCATGGCACTGAGTGCCAACCTAGCACCCAGCCCTGGGCAAGCAGAGCATGGCACTGAGTGCCAACCTAGCACCCAGCCCTGGGCAAGCAGAGCGTGGCTCTGAGTGCCAACCTAGCACCCAGCCCTGGGCAAGCAGAGCATGGCACTGAGTGCCAAACTAGCACCCAGCCCTGAGCAGCCAGAGCATGGCACTGAGTGCCAACCTAGCACCCAGCCCTGGGCAAGCAGAGCATGGCACTGAGTGCCAACCTAGCACCCAGCCCTGAGCAGCCAGAGCATGGCACTGAGTGCCAACCTAGCACCCAGCCCTGGGCAAGCAGAGTGCCAACCTAGCACCCAGCCCTGGGCAAGCAGAGCATGGCACTGAGTGCCAACCTAGCACCCAGCCCTGGGCAAGCAGAGCATGGCACTGAGTGCCAACATAGCACCCAGCCTTGGGCAAGCAGAGCATGGCTCTGAGTGCCAACCTAGCACCCAGCCCTGGGCAAGCAGAGCATGGCACTGAGTGCCAACCTAGCACCCAGCCCTGGGCAAGCAGAGCATGGCACTGAGTGCCAACCTAGCACCCAGCCCTGGGCAAGCAGAGCATGGCACTGAGTGCCAACCTAGCACCCAGCCCTGGGCAAGCAGAGTGCCAACCTAGCACCAAGCCCTGGGAAAGCAGAGCATGGCTCTGAGTGCCAACCTAGCACCCAGCCCTGCCCAAGGAGACCATGGTGGGTGGGCACCAAAAAGGCTTTGGCAAAGCAAGAGGCTGAGCTGTGGGGCTGGGGAGGGAGAGGGCAGGGCTGGGGAATGCCCTGGAGGGCAGCACAGGAATGCCTGAGTGCCAGCAGGGTGGGCTTGGGAGGGATCTCTGGAGGTCACCCAGCCTGGCACCCCCAGCAGCCTGCCCAGCAGCACAGTGCCCAGGGGGGGTTGGAAGCTCTGCAGAGACTCCACAGCCTCTCTGGGCAGCCTGCTCCAGGCTCCAGCAGCCTCACACCAAACAGCTTTCTCCTGCTGCTCACATGGAGCCTCCTGGGTGCCACTTTGTGCCCTCTGCCCCTTGGCCTGTGCCTGGGCACCACTGAGCAGAGTCTGGCCCCAGGCTCTTGCCCCCCACAGCTCCTTCAGCCCTTGCTGGGCACTGCTCAGCTGCCCTCTGGGGCTGCTCTGCTGCAGGCTCTCAGCCCCAGGGCTCTCAGCCTCTGCTGCTCCCAGAGCTGCTCCAGGCCCCTCAGCAGCTCTGCAGCCTGCCCTGGGCTCCTCCAGCAGTTCCTTGCTTGGCCTGTCCCTGGGCACCTCCATCCTGGCACCTCCATCCTGGCACCTCTATCCTGGCACCCACCCCTCAGGTCTTTGCAGCCACTGTTCAGGTCCCCTCTCAGCCTTCTCCTCTCCACACTACCCAGCCCCAGGGCTCTCAGCCTTCCTCCACAGCAGAGATGCTCCAGGCCCTTCAGCATCCTCCCAGCCTGCCCTGGGTGTCTCCAGCAGGTCCCTGTCCCTGGGCAGCCCAGAGCTGGGCACAGCAGTGCAGCTGTGGGCACAGCAGGGCAGAGCAGAGGGCAGCAGAACCTCCCCAGCCCTGGGGGCCACACTTTGCTTGCTGCAGCCCAGGGCACCACTGTCCCTCGTGCCCAGCAGGGCACACTGCTGTGCCAGGCAGGACTTTGCTGTGCCCCAGCACTCCCCAGTGCCTTCCCCGTGCTGGGTCAGCTGTGTGGTTATCCAAGGAGCTGAGAGCAGTGAGGAGAAGAGGTCAGGGCAGCAAGTGAGTGGTAAGAGGCAGAGCTGTTAGCAGCTCATCACCGAGGAGCTGCAGCAGGCAACGACTCCAGGCTCAGCTCCAACCGCTTTAGCCCTGCCAGAGAGGGGCACAGGGGGTGGATGCAGTGCCCATGCTGCGTGTCTGGAGGTGCTCCCTGCAGCAGGCATGCTGGGCACTTGGGTCACCTTCCTCCTGCTGACTGCCAGGCAGCTGTGGGGGCTCTGCCAGGCAGCAGAGGGTGAGGGCTTTGCTCTGCTGGGGCTGTCTGGGTGGCTGCCACTTGCAGCTCCTGCCTCAGAGCAGGGCAGACAGGAACCTGCTGAGGAGATCTCACAAGAGATGAGGCCTGAGGAAGATTCACTCTGGTATGGGTCAGGAGCTGGCTGGAGGGCTGGGTACAGAGTGGTGGTGAATGGTGCCACATGCAGCTGGCAGCTGGCACCAGTGCTGTGCCCCAGGGAGCAGTGCTGGGCACAGACCTGTGCAGTCTCTTCAGTGATGCTCTGGAGCAGGGCACTGAGTCCAGCAGCAGTGAGGCTGCAGATGGCAGCAAGCCAGGAGCAGCTGTGGAGCTGTTGGAGGGCAGCAGAGCCCTGCAGAGGGCCCTGGGCAGGCTGCATGGGTGGGCAGAGGCCAAGGGGATGAGAGTGAAGAAGGCCAAGGGCAGGTTGTGCACTTTGGCCACAGCAGCCCCAAGCAGCAGTGCAGGCTGGGGCCAGAGGGGCTGAGAGCAGGCAGGCAGAGAGGGCCCTGGGGGTGCTGTGAGAGAGCAGCTGCAGAGGAGACAGCAGTGCCCAGGTGGGCAGCAGAGCCAGTGGCATCTGGGCTGGCTGAGGAGCAGTGTGGGCAGCAGGAGAAGGGAGGTTCTTGTGCCCCTGTGCCCAGCCCTGCTCAGGCCAGCCCTGGAGTGCTGTGTGCAGCTGTGGGCTCCTGAATTGCAGAGAGCTGCTGAGGTGCTGGAAGGTGCTGAGAGAAGGGCAGCAAGGCTGGGGAGGGGCCTGGAGCACAGCCCTGTGAGGAGAGGCTGAGGGAGCTGGGGGGGGGTGCAGGCTGCAGCAGAGGAGGCTCAGGGCAGAGCTGATTGCTGCCTGCAGCTGCCTGCAGGGAGGCTGTAGCCAGGTGGGGTTGGGCTCTGCTGCCAGGCAGGCAGCAGCAGCAGAAGGGGCCCCAGGCTGAAGCTGTGTCAGGGCAGGTGTGGGCTGGCTGTGAGGAGGAAGCTGCTGGCAGAGAGAGTGATTGGCACTGGCATGGGCTGCCCAGGGAGGTGGTGGAGTGGCCGTGGCTGGAGGGGTTGGAGGCAAGGCTGGCTGGGCCCTGAGTGCCATGGTGTGGTTGTTTGGGCAGGGCTGGGTGCGAGGTTGGCACTGAGTGCCATGGTGTGGTTGGTTGGGCAGGGCTGGGTGCTGGGTTGGCACTGAGTGCCATGGTGTGGTTGTTTGGGCAGGGCTGGGTGCTAGGTTGGCACTGAGTGCCATGGTGTGGTTGGTTGGGCAGGGCTGGGTGCTGGGTTGGCACTGAGTGCCATGGTGTGGTTGTTTGGGCAGGGCTGGGTGCTGGGTTGGGCTGGGTGAGCCTCGACCTCTCTTCCATCCAGCTTTGTTCTCTGATTCTCTGATCTGGGCTGGTGGGGCATAGGGGTTGGCTCTGCTCTGCACCTTGCCAGCCCCATGGCAGTGGTGCTGCAGGAGGGAAGGGTTGCCAAGGTGCCAGGGACTGCTCATGGCTGGCAGCTGGGGCTGGTGCTGGCTGCAGCCTGCTGAGGCTGTTCCTTCCCCTGCAGGATTACTGCCACCAGCTGCTCTGTGTCACCGAGGGGGACAGGTTCACTGTGCCCATCCGAGCTGTGGGTGCCAAGGCTGCCCTGGACTTGCCCCAGCAGCTGAACTTCTCCCTCTGCCCAGTCAAGCACAGCACCCAGAGGACTCTGCTGCTGCGCAACGTGGGTGAGCAGCAGGCACAGTACAGCATCAGCACCCAGAGGTGAGAGCTCAGCACCAGCCTCTGCACTGCACTGCACTGCTGGGGCAGCAGCAGGCAGCAGCCACAGCACCTGCCTGTGCCCAGGGAGGTTCCTCTCTCCCTCTGCTCTGCCCTAGGCAGGTGTAGAGGGTGAGGAGGAATGGAGTGAGGCTGGAGCAGGGCAGAGCTCAGAGCTGCAGTGCAACACCTGCAGGGGAGCTGCAGGCAGGCTGGGGAGGGACTGCTCAGAAGGGGCTGTGGGCACAGGCTGAGGGCAATGGTTTGGAGCTGGAGCAGGGCAGAGTTAGGTTGGGCATCAGGAGGGAGTTGTGCCCAGGGAGGGTGGGGAGAGCCTGGCACAGGCTGCCCAGGGAGGTGCTTGAGGCCACATCCCTGGAGACATCCAGGCTCAGGCTGGCTGTGTCCCTGTGCAGCCTGCTCTGGCTGGAGCTGTCCCTGCTGCCTGCAGGGGGGTTGGACAGGATGCCCTTGGAGGGTCCCTTCCAGCCCAGTGCCAGCTGTGGAGCTGTGATACCTGGAGAAGCTTTCAGCAGAGTTCTCCTCCCTGTCTGGGAGGCCCTAACAGGGCTGAGGAGAACCTCCTGAGGCTCAGCAAGGCCAAGGGCAATGTCCTGCACCACCTCTGGATATCAGCCCAGGCAGGGGGTGAGGAGATTGAGAGCAGCCCTGCAGAGGAGGCTTTGGGGGTGCTGGGTGGGGAGAGGCTGGGCAGGAGGCAGCAGTGGGCACTGGCAGCACAGAAGGCCAGGGGCAGCCTGGGCTGCATCCACAGCAGTGTGGGCAGAGGTGGAGAGAGGAGATCCTGCCCCTCTGCTCTGCTCTGGGGAGAGCTCAGCTGCAGGGCTGGGGCAGATGTGGGGACTTCAGCACAGGAGAGACCTGAACCAGCTGGAGAGGGTCCAGAGGAGGCCACAGAGATGCTCAGAGGCTGGAGAAGCTCTGCTGTGGGCACAGGCTGGCAGGGTTGGGGCTGTGCAGCCTGGAGGGGAGAAGGCTGCAGGGGGAGCTCAGAGCTGCAGTTCAGTACCTGCAGGGGAGCTGCAGGCAGAGTGGGGAGGGACTGCTCAGAAGGGGCTGTGGGCACAGGCTGAGGGCAATGGCTTGGAGCTGGAGCAGGGCAGAGTTAGGTTGGGCATCAGGAGGGAGTTGTGCCCAGGAAGGGTGGGGAGAGCCTGGCACAGGCTGCCCAGGGAGATGCTTGAGGCTCTGTCGATGGAGACCTCCAGGCTCAGCCTGGCTGTGTCCCTGCAGGCAGCTTCGAGGTGTCCCTGCTGCCTGCAGGGGGATGAGCTGCCCTTGGAGGGTCCCCTCCAGCCCAGTGCCAGCTGTGGAGCTTATCTGGGGAAGCTTTCAGCAGAGTTCTCCTCCCTGCCTGGGGGGGCCCCAGCAGGAGCTCAGCATTTATCAGCAGCGGCAGTGAGCCCCCAGCTGAATGTCACCAATTGTGCTGAGTGCCTCAGGTCACAGCTTGGTGCTTCATTCTTATCTCAGGACACCTCAAGCCTGGACGTGGGTGAGTGATTTTCCTGTCCTGGAGAGCCTCAAGTGTAGGTCTGAGAGCTGTGGCTTGGGTGCTAGGAGAAAGGAGTGGCAGTGCCAGCCTTGCAGAGTGGCATTCAGCACTGCTTCAGGCTCAGGGCTCTCTCAGCCTCTGCTCTTGACCTATTGAGAGGTTAAGCAGCTGAAGCTGAGTGTGAGCTTCAACCTCTGTGTTAAAGCCACTCCTGATATCCCAGAATAGCTCTGGGTGTGGAGGGGAACAGGCACATGCAGAGGCACAGGACAGGACTGCTCTCTGCAGCTCCTTGGCAGGAGGCTGGGGTGAGGTGGGGACCACAGCTGGCACTGGGCTGGAAGGGACCCTCCGAGGGCATCCTCTGCAACCCCCTGCAGGTAGCAGGGACAGCTCCAGCCAGAGCAGGCTGCACAGGGACACAGCCAGGCTGAGCCTGGATGCCTGCAGGGATGAGGCCTCAAGCACCTCCCTGGGCAGCCTGTGCCAGGCTCTGCCCACCCTCCCTGGGCACAACTCCCTCCTGATGCCAACCTAACTCTGCCCTGCTCCACTTCCAAACTATTCCCTCTCATCCTGTACAAGCTCTTGCCCAGAGTCCCTCCCCAGCTCCCCTGCAGCCCCTTCAGGCACTGCAAGGCTGCTCTCAGCTCTCCCTGCAGCCTTCTCCTCCCCAGGCTGCACAGCCCCAACTCTGCCAGCCTGTGCCCACAGCAGAGCTTCTCCAGCAGCCTCTCAGCCTCTCGGTGGCCTCCTCTGGCCCCTGCCCAGCAGCTCCAGGCCCTTCCTGTGCTGGGTTCCCAGAGCTGGAGGCAGTGCTGCAGGGGAGGGCTGAGCAGAGCAGATTGGAGGGGCAGAATCCCCTCCCTGTGCTGCTGCTCTGCCTGCTCTGGCTGCAGCCAGCACACAGCTGGCTCTGGGCTGCAGCCACCAGTGCTGCCTGCTGGGCACTTGGGCACCCCCTGACCCCCCCAAGGCCTTCTGCTGCAGGCTGCTCTGCAGCCACTGCTCAGCCAGCCTGGCTCTGTGCTGGGCACTGCCCTGTCCCAGCTGCTCAGCCAGCCTGGCTCTGTGCTGGGCACTGCCCTGCCCCAGCTGCTCCCCAGCCTGGCTCTGTGCTGGGCACTGCCCTGCCCCAGCTGCTCCCCAGCCTGGCTCTGTGCTGGGCACTGCCCTGTCCCAGCTGCTCAGCCAGCCTGGCTCTGTGCTGGGCACTGCCCTGCCCCAGCTGCTCCCCAGCCTGGCTCTGTGCTGGGCACTGCCCTGCCCCAGCTGCTCAACCAGCCTGGCTCTGTGCTGGGCACTGCCCTGCCCCAGCTGCTCTCCAGCCTGGCTCTGTGCTGGGCACTGCCCTGCCCCAGCTGCTCACCAGCCTGGCTCTGTGCTGGGCACTGCCCTGCCCCAGCTGCAGGACCTTGCCTTTGGCCTTGCTCAACTCCCTGAGCTTGGCTTGGGCTCAGCTCTGCAGCCTGCCCAGGCCCCTCTGGCTGCATCCTTCCCTCCAGCTGCCAGCCTCACCACACAGCTTGGTGCCACCTGCAACCTTGCTGGGGCTGCCTCACTCCCAGTGCCCACTGACCTACCTCTGAGGGGCACCACTGCCTCCTTTGGACCCTGGGAGGTTGACCCCACCTCTGGAGCCCTGTGACCAGTGCTGGCTGCTGGGCACTTGGGCACCCTCTGACCCCCCAGAGCCTTCTCTTTGCAGATGACAGCAGGCTGAGGGGGGCTGCTGGAGGGCCTGGAGGCTGCAGAGGCTGCATCAGTGGGCTGGAGGCAGTAGGAGGAGGCTCAGCAGGGCAAACTGTCAGGTCCTGCCTCTGGGGCATAATAACCCCAGGAGTGCTCCAGGCCTGGGCCAGAGTGGCTGGTGGTGGAGAAGGCCCTGGGGGTGCTGGGTGGCAGCAGCTGAAGAGGAGCCAGGGGGTGCCCAGGTGGGCAAGAAGGGCAGCAGCAGCCTGGGCTGGATCAGCAGTGGTGTGGGCAGCAGGAGCAGGGCAGGGATTGTGCCCCTGGGCTGGCACTGGGCAGACCACACCTCAAATTTGGGCTCTCCACCCAAGAAGGACACAGAGGAGCTGGAGAAGACCTA
The DNA here is from genome assembly GCF_015220805.1 of Pogoniulus pusillus. Taxonomy (NCBI): domain Eukaryota; kingdom Metazoa; phylum Chordata; class Aves; order Piciformes; family Lybiidae; genus Pogoniulus; species Pogoniulus pusillus. Next base: position 22,406,481 of record NC_087283.1, read on the forward strand.
GACAAGGGCAATGAGCTGGAAGGGTCTGGAGCAGAGGGCTGGGGAGGGGCAGCTGAGGGAGCTGGGGGTGTGCAGTGTGGGGCAGAGGAGGCTGAGGCAGAGCTCATTGCTCTGTGCAGCTCCCTGAGAGGAGGCTGCAGCCAGCTGGGGCTGGGCTCTGCTGCCAGGGGGCAAGTGATGGGACAAGAGGCAGTGGCCTCCAGCTGCCCCAGGGCAGGCTCAGGTTGGCCATGAGGACAATTTCTTCCCCTTGACAGTTGCCAAGGCCTGGCCCAGGCTGCCCAGGGCAGAGGTGGAGTCCTCAGCCCTGGGGGGGTTCCAGAGATGTGGTGCTGAGGGCCATGGGCTGGTGGTGTCCTGGGCACTGCTGGGTGAGGGCTTGGGCCTGCCCTGGAGGGTCTCTCCCAGCCACAGGTTCTGCTGGGATTTGTTTGCTCCTTGCTGGCAGAAGGCAGCTGAAGAGCTCTGCCAGCCTAGCACCCAGCCCTGCCCAGCCAACCACACCATGGCACTCAGTGCCAGCCTAGCACCCAGCCCTGCCCAACCAACCACACCATGGCACTCAGTGCCAACCTAGCACCCAGCCCTGCCCAACCAACCACACCATGGCACTCAGTGCCCAACCTAGCACCCAGCCCTGCCCAAACAACCACACCATGGCACTCAGTGCCAGCCTAGCACCCAGCCCTGCCCAAACAACCACACCATGGCACTCAGTGCCCAACCTAGCACCCAGCCCTGCCCAACCAACCACACCATGGCACTCAGTGCCAACCTAGCACCCAGCCCTGCACAAACAACCACACCATGGCACTCAGTGCCAACCTAGCATCCAGCCCTGCCCAACCAACCACACCATGGCACTCAGTGCCCAGCCAGCCTTGGCTCCAACCCCTCCAGCCACGGCCACTCCACCACCTCCCTGGGCAGCCCATGCCAGTGCCAATCACTCTCTCTGCCAGCAGCTTCCTCCTCACAGCCAGCCCACACCTGCCCTGACACAGCTTCAGCCTGGGGCCCCTTCTGCTGCTGCTGCCTGCCTGGCACCAGAGCCCAACCCCACCTGGCTACAGCCTCCCTGCAGGCAGCTGCAGGCAGCAATCAGCTCTGCCCTGAGCCTCCTCTGCTGCAGCCTGCACCCCCCCAGCTCCCTCAGCCTCTCCTCACAGGGCTGTGCTCCAGGCCCCTCCCCAGCCTTGCTGCCCTTCTCTCAGCACCTTCCAGCACCTCAGCAGCTCTCTGCAATTCAGGAGCCCACAGCTGGACACAGCACTCCAGGGCTGGCCTGAGCAGGGCTGGGCACAGGGGCACAAGAACCTCCCTTCTCCTGCTGCCCACACTGCTCCTCAGCCAGCCCAGGATGCCACTGGCTCTGCTGCCCACCTGGGCACACTGCTGCCTCCTCTGCAGCTGCTCTCTCACAGCACCCCCAGGGCCCTCTCTGCCTGCCTGCTCTCAGCCCCTCTGGCCCCAGCCTGCACTGCTGCTTGGGGCTGCTGTGGCCAAAGTGCACAACCTGCCCTTGGCCTTCTTCACTCTCATCCCCTTGGCCTCTGCCCACCCATGCAGCCTGCCCAGGTCCCTCTGCAGGGCTCTGCTGCCCTCCAACAGCTCCACAGCTGCTCCTGGCTTGCTGCCACCTGCAGCCTCACTGCTGCTGGACTCAGTGCCCTGCTCCAGAGCATCACTGAAGAGACTGCACAGGCCTGTGCCCTGCACTGCTCCCTGGGGCACAGCACTGGTGCCAGCTGCCAGCTGCATGTGGCACCATTCACCACCACTGCCTGTGCCCAGCCCTCCAGCCACTTCCTGATTCATACCAGGGTGACTCTGCCCCAGCCAGGAGCTGCCAGCTGTGCCAGGAGCTGCCAGCTGTGCCAGGAGCTGCCAGCTGTGCCAGGAGCTGCCCGTGGCAGAGGTGCCAAAGGCTTTGCTGCACTCCAGGCAGGCTCCATGCACACTCAGCAGGCAGGAAGCTGATCCTAAGGGCAGCTCAGCTTGCTCAGGCAGGCCCTGCCCCTCCTAACCCCTGCTAGGATCTCTGCCCACACTTAGCAGGTGGCACAGGTGGCACAATGTCCCCTCTGCTGTCTGTGCCAGGATGTCTGCCAGCAAAGGCAGAGCTGCTGCATCCCAGCAGCAAGGACTCAGCTGCTGCCCGAGCCCTGAGCTCTCCTTTTGTCTCCTGCAGCCCCTTCTCTGCTGCCCCCTCCCTGGGAGCCCTCGGGGCTGGTGAAGCTGTGCAGGTGACTGTGGAGTTCCTGCCCCTGCAGACAGGAGAGCACCGAGGGGCCCTGACCCTGCACTCTGACACAGGTGGGTGCTGGGCACTGCCTGGCAGCAGCTCTCTCTTGTCCTTCCCAGCAGTGCCCTCGCTGGGCACAATCCTGCCTAGGAGCCTGGCATGGGTTGGGTTGTGAAGGGACTTCAGAGCTCAGCCAGTGCCAACCTCCCTGCTGGAGGCAAAGGGCACCTCCTATCAGCACAGGCTGCTCAGGGCCTCATCCTGCCTGGCACTGAGCACCTCCAGGGAGGTTGTGGAGCACAGAAGCACAGAATGGGATCAAAGATCACAGCAAAGATCCCATTCTGTGCTCCACAGCATCCCTGGCAGCCTGTGCCAGACTCTCCCCACCCTCACTGTGTCTCTGTGCTCCACAGCCTCCCTGGGCAGCCTGTGCCAGGCTCTGCCCACCCTTACTGTGCTTCTGTGCTCCACAGCCTCCCTGGGCAGCCTGTGCCAGGCTCTGCCCACCCTCACTGTGTCTCTGTGCTCCACAGCCTCCCTGGGCACCCTGTGCCAGGCTCTGCCCACCCTTACTGTGCTTCTGTGCTCCACAACCTCCCTGGGCAACCTGTGCCAGGCTCTCCCCACCCTCACTGTGTCTCTGTGCTCCACAGCCTCCCTGGGCACCCTGTGCCAGGCTCTGCCCACCCTTACTGTGCTTCTGTGCTCCACAGCCTCCCTGGGCAGCCTGTGCCAGGCTCTGCCCACCCTTACTGTGCTTCTGTGCTCCACAGCCTCCCTGGGCAGCCTGTGCCAGGCTCTGCCCACCCTTACTGTGCTTCTGTGCTCCACAGCCTCCCTGGGCAGCCTGTGCCAGGCTCTGCCCACCCTTACTGTGCTTCTGTGCTCCACAGCCTCTTTGGGCAGCCTGTGCCAGGCTCTGCCCACCCTCACTGCCAACAATTCCTTCCTCCTCTCCCCTCTCCCAGCTCAGAGCCATTGTCCCTCCTCCTGGCACTGCCAGCCCTTGCCCAAAGTCCCTTTCCAGGTCCCTCCCAGCCCCTGGCATTCAATGATTGGTGCCCTGCTTGCTCCTCTCTTGCCTCCACAGCTCACAGGAGGGCTGAGAGCTGCTGAGCAGCAGGGGGAAAGGTTTGAAGCTGAAGGAGAGGAGATTTGGGCTGGATGTGAGGGAGGAGTCCTGCAGCATGAGGGTGCTGAGCCTCTGGAGCAGGTTGCCTGTGGCTGTCTCCTCCCTGGGGCTGGTTTAGGGCCAGGTTGGGTGAGGTTTGGGCTGGGTCTGAGGGAGGAGTCCTGCAGCATGAGGGTGCTGAGCCTCTGGAGCAGGTTGCTCAGGGCTGTCTGCTCCTTGGGGCTGGTTTGAGGCCAGGTTGGGTGAGGTTTGGGCTGGATGTGAGGGAGGAGTCCTGCAGCATGAGGGTGCTGAGCCTCTGGAGCAGGTTGCTCAGGGCTGTCTCCTCCCTGGGGCTGGTTTAGGGCCAGGTTGGGTGAGGTTTGGGCTGGATGTGAGGGAGGAGTTCTGCAGCATGAGGGTGCTGAGCCTCTGGAGCAGGTTGCCTGTGGCTGTCTGCTCCTTGGGGCTGGTTTAGGGCCAGGTTGGGTGAGGTTTGGGCTGGATGTGAGGGAGGAGTCCTGCAGCATGAGGGTGCTGAGCCTCTGGAGCAGGTTGCTCAGGGCTGTCTGCTCCTTGGGGCTGGTTTAGGGCCAGGTTGGGTGAGGTTTGGGCTGGATGTGAGGGAGGAGCTCTGCAGCATGAGGGTGCTGAGCCTCTGGAGCAGGTTGCCTGTGGCTGTCTCCTCCCTGGGGCTGGTTTGAGGCCAGGTTGGGTGAGGTTTGGGCTGGATCTGAGGGAGGAGCTCTGCAGCATGAGGGTGCTGAGCCTCTGGAGCAGGTTGCCTGTGGCTGTCTCCTCCCTGGGGCTGGTTTAGGGCCAGGTTGGGTGAGGTTTGGGCTGGGTCTGAGGGAGGAGTCCTGCAGCATGAGGGTGCTGAGCCTCTGGAGCAGGTTGCTCAGGGCTGTCTGCTCCCTGGGGCTGGTTTGAGGCCAGGTTGGGTGAGGTTTGGGCTGGATGTGAGGGAGGAGTTCTGCAGCATGAGGGTGCTGAGCCTCTGGAGCAGGTTGCTCAGGGCTGTCTGCTCCTTGGGGCTGGTTTAGGGCCAGGTTGGGTGAGGTTTGGGCTGGATGTGAGGGAGGAGTCCTGCAGCATGAGGGTGCTGAGCCTCTGGAGCAGGTTGCCTGTGGCTGTCTCCTCCCTGGGGCTGGTTTGAGGCCAGGTCCCTCTGAGAGGTGTCCCTGCCCATGGCAGGGGTTGCAGTGGATGATCTCTGGGGTCCCTTCCAGCCTGAGCTGCTCTCTGACTCTCTGCTTCCCCCTCCAGAGGTGCCCTCAGCCCCCACCCTGCTGGCATTCTGTGTCTGTGGTGCCCCTCTCCTGGCAGGTCAGGCTTGGCCACAGCTTGTCTGCTCCACCAGCACTGCCAGCCCTGATGTGTGCTGAGGTGCCCTCAGCCCTGGGTGCCCTTGGGGCAGAGCTGCCCTCTCATTAGCCTCCTGTCCTTCTGCATCAGGCAGCAGCTGCTGGGGCACAGAGCTGCAGCTGGCAGAGGGCTTCGTTTGCTCAGCAGCCTGCTGGGGCTGGCTCTGCAGGCTGGCAGAGGGAAGGCTCCTGCCTGCTGTGCCCGGGGGGCATCTTCCAGCCAGCCAGGTACCAGCTGCATCCTGACTGCAGCAGCAATTATGATGCCAACCAGCCCAGGGCACCCTGGATGCCATTCAGCAGCTGCTGGGGACTTTGCTGCCCTGCCCAGCACCTCCTGCCAGGCTCCCTCCTGTGCCCTGCCCAGCACCTCCTGCCAGGCTCCCTCCTGTGCCCTGCCCAGCTCATCCTGCCAGGCTCCTTCCTGTGCCCTTCCCAGCTCATCCTGCCAGGCTCCCTCCTGT